>NW_027251564.1:0-42894 GCF_044704955.1 Pristiophorus japonicus
GAGGGAGAGAGTTCGCGCGAGGGAGAGAGTTCGCGCGAGGGAGAGAGTTCGCGCGAGGGAGAGAGTTCGCGCGAGGGAGAGAGTTCGCGCGAGGGAGAGAGTTCGCGCGAGGGAGAGAGTTCGCGCGAGGGAGAGAGTTCGCGCGAGGGAGAGAGTTCGCGCGAGGGAGAGAGTTCGCGCGAGGGAGAGAGTTCGCGCGAGGGAGAGAGTTCGCGCGAGGGAGAGAGTTCGCGCGAGGGAGAGAGTTCGCGCGAGGGAGAGAGTTCGCGCGAGGGAGAGAGTTCGCGCGAGGGAGAGAGTGCGCGCGAGGGAGAGAGTGCGCGCGAGGGAGGGAGTGCGCGCGAGGGAGGGAGTGCGCGCGAGGGAGGGAGTGCGCGGGAGTGAGAGAGTGCGCGGGAGGGAGAGAGTGCGCGCGAGGGAGCGAGTGCGCGCGAGGGAGGGAGCGCGCGCGCGAGGGAGAGAGCGCGCGCGAGGGAGGGAGCGCGCGCGAGGGAGAGAGCGCGCGCGAGGGAGAGAGTGTGTGTTTGTCTCTGTGCGTGTGTGTGAGGGAGAGTGTTTGTGTGAGGGAGAGTGTGTGTGTGAGGGAGAGTGTGTGTGTGAGGGAGAGTGTGTGTGTGAGGGAGTGTGTGTGTGTGATGGAGTGTGTGTGTGTGAGAGATAGTGCGCGTGAGAGAGAGCGCGCGCGAGAGAGAGAGCGCGCGCGAGGGAGAGAGTGCGCGCTAGGGAGAGAGTGCGCGCGAGGGAGAGAGTGCGCGCGCGGGAGAGAGTGCGCGCGCGGGAGAGAGTGCGCGCGAGGGAGAGAGTGCGCGCGAGGGAGAGAGTGCGCGCGAGGGAGAGGGTGCGCGTGAGGGAGAGAGTGCGCGCGACTGAGACTGTGCGCGCGAGGGTGAGAGTGCGCGCGAGGGAGAGAGTGCGCGCGAGGGAGAGAGTGTGTGTGTCTCTGTCTGTGTGTGTGAGGGAGAGCGTGTGTGTGAGGGAGAGTGTGTGTGTGTCTCTGTCTGTGTGTGAGAGGGAGAGTGTGTGTGTGTGAGGGAGTGTGTGTGTGTGAGGGAGTGTGTGTGTGTGAGGGAGTGTGTGTGTGTGAGGGAGTGTGTGTGTGTGAGGGAGAGTGTGTGTGTGATGGAGTGTGTGTGTGTGAGGGATAGTGCGCGCGAGGGAGAGAGTGCGCGCGAGGGAGAGAGTGCGCGCGAGGGAGAGAGTGCGCGCGGGGGAGAGAGTGCGCGCGGGGGAGAGAGTGCGCGCTGGGGAGAGAGTGCGCGCGGGGGAGAGAGTGCGCGCGGGGGAGAGAGTGCGCGCGGGGGAGAGAGTGCGCGCGAGGGAGAGTGTGTGTGAGGGAGAGTGTGCGTGCGAGGTAGAGAGTGCGCGCGAGGGAGAGAGTGCGCGCGGGGGAGAGAGTGCGCGCGGGGGAGAGAGTGCGCGCGAGGGAGAGAGTGCGCGCGAGGGAGAGAGTGCGCGCGAGGGAGAGAGTGCGCGCGAGGGAGAGAGTGCGCGCGAGGGAGAGAGTGCGCGCGACTGAGAGAGTGCGCGCGAGGGAGAGAGTGCGCGCGACTGAGAGAGTGCGCGCGAGGGAGAGAGTGCGCGCGAGGGAGAGAGTGTGTGTGTCTCTGTCTGTGGGTGTGAGGGAGAGTGTGTGTTTGTCTCTGTGCGTGTGTGTGAGGGAGAGTGTTTGTGTGAGGGAGAGTGTGTGAGGGAGAGTGTGTGTGTGAGGGAGTGTGTGTGTGTGATGGAGTGTGTGTGTGCGAGGGAGAGAGTGCGCGCGGGGGAGAGAGTGCGCGAGGGGGAGAGAGTGCGCGCGAGGGAGAGAGTGCGCGCGGGGGAGAGAGTGCGCGCGGGGGAGGGAGTGCGCGCGGGGGAGAGAGTTCGCGCGAGGGAGAGAGTTCGCGCGAGGGAGAGAGTTCGCGCGAGGGAGAGAGTTCGCGCGAGGGAGAGAGTTCGCGCGAGGGAGAGAGTTCGCGCGAGGGAGAGAGTTCGCGCGAGGGAGAGAGTTCGCGCGAGGGAGAGAGTTCGCGCGAGGGAGAGAGTTCGCGCGAGGGAGAGAGTTCGCGCGAGGGAGAGAGTTCGCGCGAGGGAGAGAGTTCGCGCGAGGGAGAGAGTTCGCGCGAGGGAGAGAGTTCGCGCGAGGGAGAGAGTTCGCGCGAGGGAGAGAGTTCGCGCGAGGGAGAGAGTTCGCGCGAGGGAGAGAGTTCGCGCGAGGGAGAGAGTTCGCGCGAGGGAGAGAGTTCGCGCGAGGGAGAGAGTTCGCGCGAGGGAGAGAGTTCGCGCGAGGGAGAGAGTTCGCGCGAGGGAGAGAGTTCGCGCGAGGGAGAGAGTTCGCGCGAGGGAGAGTGTGCGCGGGAGGGAGAGAGTTCGCGGGAGGGAGAGAGTTCGCGCGAGGGAGAGAGTTCGCGCGAGGGAGAGAGTTCGCGCGAGGGAGAGAGTTCGCGCGAGGGAGAGAGTTCGCGCGAGGGAGAGAGTTCGCGCGAGGGAGAGAGTTCGCGCGAGGGAGAGAGTTCGCGCGAGGGAGAGAGTTTGCGCGAGGGAGAGAGTGCGCGCGAGGGAGAGAGTGCGCGCGAGGGAGAGAGTGCGCGCAGGGGGAGAGAGTGCGCGCGAGGGAGAGAGTGCGCGCGAGGGAGAGAGTGCGCGTGAGGGAGAGAGTGCGTGCGACTGAGAGTGTGCGCGCGAGGGAGAGAGTGCGCGCGAGGGAGAGAGTATGTGTGTCTCTGTCTGTGTGTGTGAGGGAGAGCGTGTGTGTGAGGGAGAGTGTGTGTGTGAGGGAGAGTGTGTGTGTGAGGGAGAGTGTGTGTGTGAGGGAGTGTGTGTGTGTGATGGAGTGTGTGTGTGTGAGGGAGAGTGTGTGTGTGAGGGAGAGAGTTCGCGCGAGAGAGAGAGTGCGCGCGAGGGAGAGAGTGCGCGTGAGGGAGAGAGTGCGTGCGACTGAGAGTGTGCGCGCGAGGGAGAGAGTGCGCGCGAGGGAGAGAGTGCGCGCGAGGGAGAGAGTGTGTGTGTCTCTGTCTGTGTGTGTGAGGGAGAGCGTGTGTGTGAGGGAGAGTGTGTGTGTGAGGGAGAGTGTGTGTGTGAGGGAGAGTGTGTGTGTGTCTCTGTCTGTATGTGAGAGGGAGAGTGTGTGTGTGAGGGAGAGTATGTGTGTGTCTCTGTCTGCGTGTATGAGGGAGAGTGTGTGTGTGAGGGAGAGTGTGTGTGAGGGAGAGTGTGTGTGTGAGGGACAGTGTGTGTGTGAGGGAGAGTGTGTGTGTGAGGGAGAGTGTGTGTGTGAGGGAGAGTGTGTGTGTCTCTGTCTGTGTGTGTGAGGGAGAGTGTGTGTGTGTGTGAGGGAGTGTGTGTGTGTGAGGGAGTGTGTGTGTGTGTGTGAGGGAGTGTGTGTGTGTGAGGGAGTGTGTGTGTGAGGCTGAGTGTGTGTGTGAGGGAGAGAGTGTGTGTGTGTGAGTCTCTGTCTGTGTGTGTGAGGGAGAGTGTGTGTGTGAGGGAGAGTGTGTGTGTGAGGGAGAGAGTGTGTGTGAGGGAGAGTGTGTGTGTGAGGGAGTGTGTGTGTGTGAGGGAGTGTGTGTGTGTGATGGAGTGTGTGTGTGTGAGGGATAGTGCGCGTGAGAGAGAGCGAGCGCGAGGGAGAGAGTTCGCGCGAGGGAGAGAGTGCGCGCTAGGGAGAGAGTGCGCGCTAGGGAGAGAGTGCGCGCGCGGGTGAGAGTGCGCGCGAGGGAGAGAGTGCGCGCGAGGGAGAGAGTGCGCGCGAGGGAGAGAGTGCGCGCGACTGAGAGTGTGCGCGCGAGGGTGAGAGTGCACGCGAGGCAGAAAGTGCGCGCGAGGGAGAGAGTGCGCGCGAGGGAGAGAGTGCGCGCGAGGGAGAGAGTGCGCGCGAGGGAGAGAGTGCGCGCGAGGGAGAGAGTGCGCGCGAGGGAGAGAGTGCGCGCGAGGGAGAGAGTGCGCGCGAGGGAGAGAGTGCGCGCGAGGGAGAGTGTGCGCGGGAGTGAGAGTGTGCGCGGGAGGGAGAGTGTGCGTGAGGGAGAGTGTGCGCGCGAGGGAGAGAGTGCGCGCGAGGTAGAGAGTGCGCGCGAGGGAGAGAGTGTGCGCGGGGGAGAGAGTGCGCGCGAGGGAGAGAGTGCGCGCGAGGGAGAGAGTGTGCGCGGGGGAGAGAGTGCGTGCGAGGGAGAGAGTGCGCGCGAGGTAGAGAGTGCGCGCGAGGGAGAGAGTGCGCGCGGGGGAGAGAGTGCGCGCGAGGGAGAGAGTGCGCGCGAGGGAGAGAGTGCGCGCGAGGGAGAGAGTGCGCGCGAGGGAGAGAGTGCGCGCGAGGGAGAGAGTGCGCGCGAGGGAGGGAGTGCGCGCGAGGGAGGGAGTGCGCGCGAGGGAGGGAGTGCGCGCGAGGGAGGGAGTGCGCGCGAGGGTGAGAGTGCGCGCGAGGGAGAGAGTGCGCGCGAGGGAGAGAGTGTGTGTGTCTCTGTCTGTGGGTGTGAGGGAGAGTGTGTGTTTGTCTCTGTGCATGTGTGTGAGGGAGAGTGTGTGTGTGAGGGAGAGTGTGTGTGTGAGGGAGAGTGTGTGTGTGAGGGAGAGTGTGTGTGTGAGGGAGTGTGTGTGTGTGATGGAGTGTGTGTGTGTGAGGGATAATGCACGTGAGAGAGAGTTCGCGGGAGGGAGAGAGTGCGCGCTAGGGAGAGAGTGCACGCGAGGGAGAGAGTGCGCGCGCGGGAGAGAGTGCGTGTGAGGGAGAGAGTGCGCGCGAGGGAGAGAGTGCGCGCGAGGGAGAGAGTGCGCGCGAGGGAGAGAGTGCGCGCGAGGGAGAGAGTGCGCGCGAGGGAGAGAGTGCGCGCGAGGGAGAGAGTGCGCGCGAGGGAGAGAGTGCGCGCGCGGGAGAGAGTGCGCGCGAGGGAGAGAGTGCGCGCGAGGGAGAGAGTGCGCGCGAGGGAGAGAGTGCGCGCGACTGAGAGTGTGCGCGCGACTGAGAGTGTGCGCGCGAGGGTGAGAGTGCGCGCGAGGGAGAGAGTGCGCGCGAGGGAGAGAGTGTGTGTGTCTCTGTCTGTGTGTGTGAGGGAGAGTGTGTGTGTGTGAGGGAGTGTGTGTGTGTAAGGGAGAGTGTGTGTGTGATGGAGAGTGTGTGTGTGTGAGGGATAGTGCGCGCGAGGGAGAGAGTGCGCGCGGGGGAGAGAGTGCGCGCGAGGGAGAGAGTGCGCGCGAGGGAGAGAGTGCGCGCGAGGGAGAGAGTGCGCGCGAGGGAGAGAGTGCGCGTGAGGGAGAGTGTGCGCGGGAGTGAGAGTGTGCGCGGGAGGGAGAGTGTGTGCGGGAGGGAGAGAGTGCACGCGGGGGAGAGAGTGCGCGCGCGAGGGAGAGAGTGCGCGCGAGGGAGCGAGTGGGCGCGAGGGAGTGAGTGCGCGCGAGGGAGGGAGTGCGCGCGAGGGAGGGAGTGCGCGCGAGGGAGAGAGTGCGCGCGAGGGAGAGAGTGCGCGCGACTTAGAGAGTGCGCGCGAGGGTGAGAGTGCGCGCGAGGGAGAGAGTGCGCGTGAGGGAGAGAGTGTGTGTGTCTCTGTCTGTGGGTGTGAGGGAGAGTGTGTGTTTCTCTCTGTGCATGTGTGAGGGAGAGTGTGTGTGTGAGGGAGAGTGTGTGTGTGAGGTGTGAGTGAGAGTGTGTGTGTGAGGGAGAGTGTGTGTGAGGGAGTGTGTGTGTGTGATGCAGTGTGTGTGTGTGAGGGATAGTGCGCGCGAGGGAGAGAGTGCGCGCGAGGGAGAGAGTGCGCGCGAGGGAGAGAGTGCGCGCGAGGGAGAGAGTGCGCGCGAGGGAGAGAGTGCGCGCGAGGGAGAGAGTGCGCGCGAGGGAGAGAATGCGCGCGAGGGAGAGAATGCGCGCGAGGGAGAGAGTGCGCGCGAGGGAGAGAGTGCGCGCGATGGAGAGAGTGCGCGCGAGGGAGAGTGTGCGCGGGAGTGAGAGTGTGCGCGGGAGGGAGAGAGTGCGCGCGAGGGAGAGAGTGCGCGCGAGGGAGAGAGTGCGCGCGACTGAGAGAGTGCGCGCGAGGGAGAGAGTGCGCGCGAGGGAGAGTGTGTGTGTGTCTCTGTCTGTGGGTGTGAGGGAGAGTGTGTGTTTGTCTCTGTGCGTGTGTGTGAGGGAGAGTGTGTGTGTGAGGGAGAGTGTGTGTGTCTCTGTCTGTGGGTGTGAGGGAGAGTGTGTGTGTGTCTCTGTCTGTGTGTGTGAGGGAGAGTGTTTGTGTGAGGGAGAGTGTTTGTGTGAGGGAGAGTGTTTGTGTGAGGGAGAGTGTGTGTGTGAGGGAGAGTGTGTGTGTGAGGGAGTGTGTGTGTGTGATGGAGTGTGTGTGTGTGAGGGATAGTGCGCGTGAGAGAGAGCGCGCGCGAGGGAGAGAGTTCGCGCTAGGGAGAGAGTGCGCGCGAGGGAGAGAGTGCGCGCGCGGGAGAGAGTGCGCGCGAGGGAGAGAGTGTGCGCGAGGGAGAGAGTGCGCGTGAGGGAGAGAGTGCGCGCGACTGAGAGTGTGCGCGCGAGGGTGAGAGTGCGCGCGAGGGAGAGAGTGCGCGCGAGGGAGAGAGTGTGTGTGTCTCTGTCTGTGTGTGTGAGGGAGAGCGTGTGTGTGAGGGAGAGTGTGTGTGTGAGGGAGAGTGTGTGTGTCTCTGTCTGTGTGTGAGAGGGAGAGTGTGTGTGTGTGAGGGAGTGTGTGTGTGTGAGGGAGAGTGTGTGTGTGATGGAGTGTGTGTGTGTGAGGGATAGTGCGCGCGAGGGAGAGAGTGCGCGCGGGGGAGAGAGTGCGCGCGAGGGAGAGAGTGCGCGCGGGGGAGAGAGTGCGCGCGAGGGAGAGAGTGCGCGCGGGGGAGAGAGTGCGCGCGGGGGAGAGAGTGCGCGCGGGGGAGAGAGTGCGCGCGGGGGAGAGAGTGCGCGCGAGGGAGAGTGCGTGTGAGGGAAAGTGTGCGCGCGAGGGAGAGAGTGCGCGCGAGGGAGAGAGTGCGCGCGAGGTAGAGAGTGCGCGCGAGGTAGAGAGTGCGCGCGAGGGAGAGAGTGCGCGCGGGGGAGAGAGTGCGCGCGGGGGAGAGAGTGCGCGCGAGGGAGAGAGTGCGCGCGAGGGAGAGAGTGCGCGCGAGGGAGAGAGCGCGTGCGAGGGAGAGAGCGCGTGCGAGGGAGCGAGTGCGCGCGAGGGAGAGAGCGCGCGCGAAGGAGAGAGCGCGCGCGAGGGAGAGAGCGCGCGCGAGGGAGAGAGTGCGCGCGACTGAGAGAGTGCGCGCGAGGGTGAGAGTGCGCGCGAGGGAGAGAGTGCGCGCGAGGGAGAGAGTGTGTGTGTCTCTGTCTGTGGGTGTGAGGGAGAGTGTGTGTTTGTCTCTGTGCGTGTGTGTGAGGGAGAGTGTTTGTGTGAGGGAGAGTGTGTGTGTGAGGGAGAGTGTGTGTGTGAGGGAGAGTGTGTTTGTGAGGGTGTGTGTGTGTGTGATGGAGTGTGTGTGTGTGAGGGATAGTGCGCGTGAGAGAGAGCGCGCGCGAGGGAGAGAGTTCGCGCGAGGGAGAGAGTTCGCGCGAGGGAGAGAGTTCGCGCGAGGGAGAGAGTTCGCGCGAGGGAGAGAGTTCGCGCGAGGGAGAGAGTTCGCGCGAGGGAGAGAGTTCGCGCGAGGGAGAGAGTTCGCGCGAGGGAGAGAGTTCGCGCGAGGGAGAGAGTTCGCGCGAGGGAGAGAGTTCGCGCGAGGGAGAGAGTTCGCGCGAGGGAGAGAGTTCGCGCGAGGGAGAGAGTTCGCGCGAGGGAGAGAGTTCGCGCGAGGGAGAGAGTGCGCGCTAGGGAGAGAGTGCGCGCGACTGAGAGTGTGCGCGCGAGGGTGAGAGTTCGCGCGAGGGAGAGAGTTCGCGCGAGGGAGAGAGTGTGTGTGTCTCTGTCTGTGTGTGAGAGGGAGAGTGTGTGTGTGTGAGGGAGTGTGTGTGTGAGGGAGAGTGTGTGTGTGATGGAGTGTGTGTGTGTGAGGGAGAGAGTGCGCGCGGGGGAGAGAGTGCGCGCGGGGGAGAGAGTGCGCGCGAGGGAGAGTGTGTGTGAGGGAGAGTGTGCGCGCGAGGGAGAGAGTGCGCGCGAGGGAGAGAGTGCGCGCGCGAGGGAGAGAGTGCGCGCGCGAGGGAGAGAGTGCGCGCGGGGGAGAGAGTGCGCGCGCGAGGGAGAGAGTGCGCGCGGGGGAGAGAGTTCGCGCGGGGGAGAGAGTTCGCGCGGGGGAGAGAGTTCGCGCGAGGGAGAGAGTTCGCGCGAGGGAGAGAGTTCGCGCGAGGGAGAGAGTTCGCGCGAGGGAGAGAGTTCGCGCGAGGGAGAGAGTTCGCGCGAGGGAGAGAGTTCGCGCGAGGGAGAGAGTTCGCGCGAGGGAGAGAGTTCGCGCGAGGGAGAGAGTTCGCGCGAGGGAGAGAGTTCGCGCGAGGGAGAGAGTTCGCGCGAGGGAGAGAGTTCGCGCGAGGGAGAGAGTTCGCGCGAGGGAGAGAGTTCGCGCGAGGGAGAGAGTTCGCGCGAGGGAGAGAGTTCGCGCGAGGGAGAGAGTTCGCGCGAGGGAGAGAGTGCGCGCGAGGGAGAGAGTGCGCGCGAGGGAGCGAGTGCGCGCGAGGGAGCGAGTGCGCGCGAGGGAGGGAGCGCGCGCGCGAGGGAGGGAGCGCGCGCGAGGGAGGGTGCGCGCGCGAGTGAGGGAGCGCGCGCGAGGGAGCGCGAGGGAGAGCGTGCGTGTGAGGGAGAGTGTGTGTTTGTCTCTGTGCGTGTGTGAGAGGGAGAGTGTGTGTGTGTGAGGGAGTGTGTGTGTGTGAGGGAGTGTGTGTGTGTGAGGGAGTGTGTGTGTGTGAGGGAGTGTGTGTGTGTGAGGGAGTGTGTGTGTGTGAGGGAGAGTGTGTGTGTGATGGAGTGTGTGTGTGTGAGGGATAGTGCGCGCGAGGGAGAGAGTGCGCGTGAGGGAGAGAGTGCGCGTGAGGGAGAGAGTGCGCGCGGGGGAGAGAGTGCGCGCGGGGGAGAGAGTGCGCGTGGGGGAGAGAGTGCGCGCGGGGGAGAGAGTGCGCGCGGGGGAGAGAGTGCGCGCGGGGGAGAGAGTGCGCGCGGGGGAGAGAGTGCGCGCGAGGGAGAGTGTGTGTGAGGGAGAGTGTGCGTGCGAGGTAGAGAGTGCGCGCGAGGGAGAGAGTGCGCGCGGGGGAGAGAGTGCGCGCGAGGGAGAGAGTTCGCGCGAGGGAGAGAGTGCGCGCGAGGGAGAGAGTGCGCGCGAGGGAGAGAGTGCGCGCGAGGGAGAGAGTGCGCGCGAGGGAGAGAGTGCACGCGAGGGAGAGAGTGTGTGTGTCTCTGTCTGTGGGTGTGAGGGAGAGTGTGTGTTTGTCTCTGTGCGTGTGTGTGAGGGAGAGTGTTTGTGTGAGGGAGAGTGTGTGTGTGAGGGAGAGTGTGTGTGTGAGGGAGTGTGTGTGTGTGATGGAGTGTGTGTGTGTGAGGGATAATGCGCGTGAGAGAGAGAGTTCGCGCGAGGGAGAGAGTGCGCGCTAGGGAGAGTGTGCGCGCGAGGGAGAGAGTGCGCGCGCGGGAGAGAGTGCGTGTGAGGGAGAGAGTGCGCGCGAGGGAGAGAGTGCGCGCGAGGGAGAGAGTGCGCGCGAGGGAGAGTGTGCGTGAAGGAGAGTGTGCGCGCGAGGGAGAGAGTGCGCGCGAGGGAGAGAGTGCGCGCGAGGGAGAGAGTGCGCGCGAGGGAGAGAGTGCGCACGAGGGAGAGAGTGCGCGCGGGGAGAGAGTGCGCGCGGGGGAGAGAGTGCGCGCGGGGGAGAGAGTGCGCGCGAGGGAGAGAGTACGCGCGAGGGAGAGAGTGCGCGCGAGGGAGAGAGTGCGCGCAAGGGAGAGAGTGCGCGCGAGGGAGAGAGTGCGTGCGAGGGAGAGAGTGCGCGCGAGGGAGAGAGTGCGCGCGAGGGAGGGAGTGCGCGCGAGGGAGAGAGTGTGTGTGTCTCTGTCTGTGTGTGAGAGGGAGAGTGTGTGTGTGAGGGAGAGTGTGTGTGTGATGGAGTGTGTGTGTGTGATGGATAGTGCGCGCGAGGGAGAGAGTGCGCGTGAGGGAGAGAGTGCGCGCGAGGGAGAGTGTGTGTGAAGGAGAGTGTGCGCGCGAGGGAGAGAGTGCGCGCGAGGGAGAGAGTGCGCGCGAGGTAGAGAGTGCGCGCGAGGGAGAGAGTGCGCGCGGGGGAGAGAGTGCGCGCGGGGGAGAGAGTGCGCGCGGGGGAGAGAGTACGCGCGGGGGAGAGAGTGCGCGCGAGGGAGAGAGTGCGCGCGAGGGAGAGAGTGCGCGCGAGGGAGAGAGTGCGCGCGAGGGAGAGAGTGCGCGCGAGGGAGAGAGTGCGCGCGAGGGAGAGAGTGCGCGCGAGGGAGAGAGTGCGCGCGAGTGAGGGAGCGCGCGCGAGGGAGAGAGCGTGCGCGCGAGGGAGAGAGCGCGCGCGAGGGTGAGAGCGCGCGCGAGGGAGAGAGTGCGCGCGAGGGAGAGAGTGTGTGTGTCTCTGTCTGTGGGTGTGAGGGAGAGTGTGTGTTTGTCTCTGTGCGTGTGTGTGAGGGAGAGTGTTTGTGTGAGGGAGAGTGTTTGTGTGAGGGAGAGTGTGTGTGTGAGGGAGAGTGTGTGTGTGAGGGAGAGTGTGTGTGTGAGGGAGTGTGTGTGTGTGATGGAGTGTGTGTGTGTGAGGGATAGTGCGCGTGAGAGAGAGCGCGCGCGAGGGAGAGAGTTCGCGCGAGGGAGAGAGTGCGCGCTAGGGAGAGAGTGCGCGCGAGGGAGAGGGTGCGCGCGCGGGAGAGAGTGCGCGTGAGGGAGAGAGTGTGCGCGAGGGAGAGAGTGCGCGTGAGGGAGAGAGTGCGCGCGACTGAGAGTGTGCGCGCGAGGGTGAGAGTGCGCGCGAGGGAGAGAGTGTGTGTGTCTCTGTCTGTGTGTGAGAGGGAGAGTGTGTGTGTGTGAGGGAGTGTGTGTGTGTGAGGGAGAGTGTGTGTGTGATGGAGTGTGTGTGTGTGAGGGATAGTGCGCGCGAGGGAGAGAGTGCGCGCGGGGGAGAGAGTGCGCGCGAGGGAGAGAGTGCGCGCGGGGGAGAGAGTGCGCGCGGGGGAGAGAGTGCGCGCGGGGGAGAGAGTGCGCGCGGGGGAGAGAGTGCGCGCGAGGGAGAGTGCGTGTGAGGGAAAGTGTGCTCGCGAGGGAGAGAGTGCGCGCGAGGGAGAGAGTGCGCGCGAGGTAGAGAGTGCGCGCGAGGTAGAGAGTGCGCGCGAGGTAGAGAGTGCGCGCGAGGGAGAGAGTGCGCGCGGGGGAGAGAGTGCGCGCGGGGGAGAGAGTGCGCGCGAGGGAGAGAGTGCGCGCGAGGGAGGGAATGCGTGCGAGGGAGAGAGTGCGCGCGAGGGAGAGAGCGATCGCGAGGGAGAGAGCGCATGCGAGGGAGCGAGTGCGCGCGAGGGAGAGAGCGCGCGCGAAGGAGAGAGCGCGCGCGAGGGAGAGAGTGCGCGCGACTGAGAGAGTGCGCGCGACTGAGAGAGTGCGCGCGAGGGTGAGAGTGCGCGCGAGGGAGAGAGTGCGCGCGAGGGAGAGAGTGTGTGTGTCTCTGTCTGTGGGTGTGAGGGAGAGTGTGCGTGTGAGGGAGAGAGTGCGTGTGAGGGAGAGAGTGCGAGTGAGGGAGAGAGTGCGCGCGAGGGAGAGAGTGCGCGTGAGGGAGAGAGTGCGCGCGACTGAGAGTGTGCGCGCGAGGGTGAGAGTGCGCGCGAGGGAGAGAGTGCGCGCGAGGGAGAGAGTGTGTGTGTCTCTGTCTGTGTGTGAGAGGGAGAGTGTGTGTGTGAGGGAGTGTGTGTGTGTGAGGGAGAGTGTGTGTGTGATGGAGTGTGTGTGTGTGAGGGAGAGAGTGCGCGCGGGGGAGAGAGTGCGCGAGGGGGAGAGAGTGCGCGAGGGGGAGAGAGTGCGCGCGGGGGAGAGAGTGCGCGCGGGGGAGAGAGTGCGCGCGGGGGAGAGAGTGCGCGCGAGGGAGAGTGTGTGTGAGGGAGAGTGTGCGCGCGAGGGAGAGAGTGCGCGCGAGGGAGAGAGTTCGCGCGAGGGAGAGAGTTCGCGCGAGGGAGAGAGATCGCGCGAGGGAGAGAGTTCGCGCGAGGGAGAGAGTTCGCGCGAGGGAGAGAGTGTGTGTGTCTCTGTCTGTGTGTGAGAGGGAGAGTGTGTGTGTGTGAGGGAGTGTGTGTGTGAGGGAGAGTGTGTGTGTGATGGAGTGTGTGTGTGTGAGGGAGAGAGTGCGCGCGGGGGAGAGAGTGCGCGCGGGGGAGAGAGTGCGCGCGAGGGAGAGTGTGTGTGAGGGAGAGTGTGCGCGCGAGGGAGAGAGTGCGCGCGAGGGAGAGAGTGCGCGCGCGAGGGAGAGAGTGCGCGCGCGAGGGAGAGAGTGCGCGCGGGGGAGAGAGTGCGCGCGCGAGGGAGAGAGTGCGCGCGGGGGAGAGAGTTCGCGCGAGGGAGAGAGTTCGCGCGAGGGAGAGAGTTCGCGCGAGGGAGAGAGTTCGCGCGAGGGAGAGAGTTCGCGCGAGGGAGAGAGTTCGCGCGAGGGAGAGAGTTCGCGCGAGGGAGAGAGTTCGCGCGAGGGAGAGAGTTCGCGCGAGGGAGAGAGTTCGCGCGAGGGAGAGAGTTCGCGCGAGGGAGAGAGTTCGCGCGAGGGAGAGAGTTCGCGCGAGGGAGAGAGTTCGCGCGAGGGAGAGAGTTCGCGCGAGGGAAGAGTTCGCGCGAGGGAGAGAGTGTGTGTGTCTCTGTCTGTGTGTGCGAGGGAGAGTGTGTGTGTGTGAGGGAGTGTGTGTGTGAGGGAGAGTGTGTGTGTGATGGAGTGTGTGTGTGTGAGGGAGAGAGTGCGCGCGGGGGAGAGAGTGCGCGCGGGGGAGAGAGTGCGCGCGAGGGAGAGTGTGTGTGAGGGAGAGTGTGCGCGCGAGGGAGAGAGTGCGCGCGAGGGAGAGAGTGCGCGCGCGAGGGAGAGAGTGCGCGCGCGAGGGAGAGAGTGCGCGCGCGAGGGAGAGAGTGCGCGCGGGGGAGAGAGTGCGCGCGCGAGGGAGAGAGTGCGCGCGGGGGAGAGAGTTCGCGCGAGGGAGAGAGTTCGCGCGAGGGAGAGAGTTCGCGCGAGGGAGAGAGTTCGCGCGAGGGAGAGAGTTCGCGCGAGGGAGAGAGTTCGCGCGAGGGAGAGAGTTCGCGCGAGGGAGAGAGTTCGCGCGAGGGAGAGAGTTCGCGCGAGGGAGAGAGTTCGCGCGAGGGAGAGAGTTCGCGCGAGGGAGAGAGTTCGCGCGAGGGAGAGAGTTCGCGCGAGGGAGAGAGTGTGTGTGTCTCTGTCTGTGTGTGAGAGGGAGAGTGTGTGTGTGTGAGGGAGTGTGTGTGTGAGGGAGAGTGTGTGTGTGATGGAGTGTGTGTGTGTGAGGGAGAGAGTGCGCGCGGGGGAGAGAGTGCGCGCGGGGGAGAGAGTGCGCGCGAGGGAGAGTGTGTGTGAGGGAGAGAGTGCGCGCGAGGGAGAGAGTGCGCGCGCGAGGGAGAGAGTGCGCGCGCGAGGGAGAGAGTGCGCGCGGGGGAGAGAGTTCGCGCGAGGGAGAGAGTTCGCGCGAGGGAGAGAGTTCGCGCGAGGGAGAGAGTTCGCGCGAGGGAGAGAGTTCGCGCGAGGGAGAGAGTTCGCGCGAGGGAGAGAGTTCGCGCGAGGGAGAGAGTTCGCGCGAGGGAGAGAGTTCGCGCGAGGGAGAGAGTTCGCGCGAGGGAGAGAGTTCGCGCGAGGGAGAGAGTTCGCGCGAGGGAGAGAGTTGCGCGAGGGAGAGAGTTCGCGCGAGGGAGAGAGTTCGCGCGAGGGAGAGAGTTCGCGCGAGGGAGAGAGTTCGCGCGAGGGAGAGAGTTCGCGCGAGGGAGAGAGTTCGCGCGAGGGAGAGAGTTCGCGCGAGGGAGAGAGTTCGCGCGAGGGAGAGAGATCGCGCGAGGGAGAGAGTTCGCGCGAGGGAGAGAGTGTGTGTGTCTCTGTCTGTGTGTGAGAGGGAGAGTGTGTGTGTGTGAGGGAGTGTGTGTGTGAGGGAGAGTGTGTGTGTGATGGAGTGTGTGTGTGTGAGGGAGAGAGTGCGCGCGGGGGAGAGAGTGCGCGCGAGGGAGAGTGTGTGTGAGGGAGAGTGTGCGCGCGAGGGAGAGAGTGCGCGCGAGGGAGAGAGTGCGCGCGCGAGGGAGAGAGTGCGCGCGAGGGAGAGAGTGCGCGCGCGAGGGAGAGAGTGCGCGCGCGAGGGAGAGAGTGCGCGCGGGGGAGAGAGTGCGCGCGGGGGAGAGAGTGCGCGCGCGAGGGAGAGAGTGCGCGCGGGGGAGAGTGTTCGCGCGAGGGAGAGAGTTCGCGCGAGGGAGAGAGTTCGCGCGAGGGAGAGAGTTCGCGCGAGGGAGAGAGTTCGCGCGAGGGAGAGAGTTCGCGCGAGGGAGAGAGTTCGCGCGAGGGAGAGAGTTCGCGCGAGGGAGAGAGTTCGCGCGAGGGAGAGAGTTCGCGCGAGGGAGAGAGTTCGCGCGAGGGAGAGAGTTCGCGCGAGGGAGAGAGTTCGCGCGAGGGAGAGAGTTCGCGCGAGGGAGAGAGTTCGCGCGAGGGAGAGAGTTCGCGCGAGGGAGAGAGTTCGCGCGAGGGAGAGAGTTCGCGCGAGGGAGAGAGTTCGCGCGAGGGAGAGAGTTCGCGCGAGGGAGAGAGTTCGCGCGAGGGAGAGAGTTCGCGCGAGGGAGAGAGTGCGCGCGAGGGAGGGAGTGCGCGCGAGGGAGGGAGTGCGCGCGAGGGAGGGAGTGTGCGCGAGGGAGGGAGTGCGCGGGAGTGAGAGAGTGCGCGGGAGGGAGAGAGTGCGCGCGAGGGAGCGAGTGCGCGCGAGGGAGGGAGCGCGCGCGCGAGGGAGAGAGCGCGCGCGAGGGAGGGAGCGCGCGCGAGGGAGAGAGTGTGTGTTTGTCTCTGTGCGTGTGTGTGAGGGAGAGTGTTTGTGTGAGGGAGAGTGTGTGTGTGAGGGAGAGTGTGTGTGTGAGGGAGAGTGTGTGTGTGAGGGAGTGTGTGTGTGTGATGGAGTGTGTGTGTGTGAGAGATAGTGCGCGTGAGAGAGAGCGCGCGCGAGAGAGAGAGCGCGCGCGAGGGAGAGAGTGCGCGCTAGGGAGAGAGTGCGCGCGAGGGAGAGAGTGCGCGCGCGGGAGAGAGTGCGCGCGCGGGAGAGAGTGCGCGCGAGGGAGAGAGTGCGCGCGAGGGAGAGAGTGCGCGCGAGGGAGAGAGTGCGCGCGAGGGAGAGGGTGCGCGTGAGGGAGAGAGTGCGCGCGACTGAGACTGTGCGCGCGAGGGTGAGAGTGCGCGCGAGGGAGAGAGTGCGCGCGAGGGAGAGAGTGTGTGTGTCTCTGTCTGTGTGTGTGAGGGAGAGCGTGTGTGTGAGGGAGAGTGTGTGTGTGTCTCTGTCTGTGTGTGAGAGGGAGAGTGTGTGTGTGTGAGGGAGTGTGTGTGTGTGAGGGAGTGTGTGTGTGTGAGGGAGTGTGTGTGTGTGAGGGAGTGTGTGTGTGTGAGGGAGAGTGTGTGTGTGATGGAGTGTGTGTGTGTGAGGGATAGTGCGCGCGAGGGAGAGAGTGCGCGTGAGGGAGAGAGTGCGCGCGAGGGAGAGAGTGCGCGCGGGGGAGAGAGTGCGCGCGGGGGAGAGAGTGCGCGCTGGGGAGAGAGTGCGCGCTGGGGAGAGAGTGCGCGCGGGGGAGAGAGTGCGCGCGGGGGAGAGAGTGCGCGCGGGGGAGAGAGTGCGCGCGAGGGAGAGTGTGTGTGAGGGAGAGTGTGCGTGCGAGGTAGAGAGTGCGCGCGAGGGAGAGAGTGCGCGCGGGGGAGAGAGTGCGCGCGGGGGAGAGAGTGCGCGCGAGGGAGAGAGTGCGCGCGAGGGAGAGAGTGCGCGCGAGGGAGAGAGTGCGCGCGAGGGAGAGAGTGCGCGCGAGGGAGAGAGTGCGCGCGAGGGAGAGAGTGCGCGCGAGGGAGAGAGTGCGCGCGAGGGAGAGAGTGCGCGCGACTGAGAGAGTGCGCGCGAGGGAGAGAGTGCGCGCGACTGAGAGAGTGCGCGCGAGGGAGAGAGTGCGCGCGAGGGAGAGAGTGTGTGTGTCTCTGTCTGTGGGTGTGAGGGAGAGTGTGTGTTTGTCTCTGTGCGTGTGTGTGAGGGAGAGTGTTTGTGTGAGGGAGAGTGTGTGAGGGAGAGTGTGTGTGTGAGGGAGTGTGTGTGTGTGATGGAGTGTGTGTGTGCGAGGGAGAGAGTGCGCGCGGGGGAGAGAGTGCGCGAGGGGGAGAGAGTGCGCGCGAGGGAGAGAGTGCGCGCGGGGGAGAGAGTGCGCGCGGGGGAGGGAGTGCGCGCGGGGGAGAGAGTTCGCGCGAGGGAGAGAGTTCGCGCGAGGGAGAGAGTTCGCGCGAGGGAGAGAGTTCGCGCGAGGGAGAGAGTTCGCGCGAGGGAGAGAGTTCGCGCGAGGGAGAGAGTTCGCGCGAGGGAGAGAGTTCGCGCGAGGGAGAGAGTTCGCGCGAGGGAGAGAGTTCGCGCGAGGGAGAGAGTTCGCGCGAGGGAGAGAGTTCGCGCGAGGGAGAGAGTTCGCGCGAGGGAGAGAGTTCGCGCGAGGGAGAGAGTTCGCGCGAGGGAGAGAGTTCGCGCGAGGGAGAGAGTTCGCGCGAGGGAGAGAGTTCGCGCGAGGGAGAGAGTTCGCGCGAGGGAGAGAGTTCGCGCGAGGGAGAGAGTTCGCGCGAGGGAGAGAGTTCGCGCGAGGGAGAGAGTTCGCGCGAGGGAGAGTGTGCGCGGGAGGGAGAGAGTTCGCGGGAGGGAGAGAGTTCGCGCGAGGGAGAGAGTTCGCGCGAGGGAGAGAGTTCGCGCGAGGGAGAGAGTTCGCGCGAGGGAGAGAGTTCGCGCGAGGGAGAGAGTTCGCGCGAGGGAGAGAGTTCGCGCGAGGGAGAGAGTTCGCGCGAGGGAGAGAGTTCGCGCGAGGGAGAGAGTTCGCGCGAGGGAGAGAGTGCGCGCGAGGGAGAGAGTGCGCGCGAGGGAGAGAGTGCGCACAGGGGGAGAGAGTGCGCGCGAGGGAGAGAGTGCGCGCGAGGGAGAGAGTGCGCGTGAGGGAGAGAGTGCGTGCGACTGAGAGTGTGCGCGCGAGGGAGAGAGTGCGCGCGAGGGAGAGAATGCGCGCGAGGGAGAGAGTATGTGTGTCTCTGTCTGTGTGTGTGAGGGAGAGCGTGTGTGTGAGGGAGAGTGTGTGTGTGAGGGAGAGTGTGTGTGTGAGGGAGAGTGTGTGTGTGAGGGAGTGTGTGTGTGTGATGGAGTGTGTGTGTGTGAGGGAGAGTGTGTGTGTGAGGGAGAGAGTTCGCGCGAGAGAGAGAGTGCGCGCGAGGGAGAGAGTGCGCGTGAGGGAGAGAGTGCGTGCGACTGAGAGTGTGCGCGCGAGGGAGAGAGTGCGCGCGAGGGAGAGAGTGCGCGCGAGGGAGAGAGTGTGTGTGTCTCTGTCTGTGTGTGTGAGGGAGAGCGTGTGTGTGAGGGAGAGTGTGTGTGTGAGGGAGAGTGTGTGTGTGAGGGAGAGTGTGTGTGTGTCTCTGTCTGTATGTGAGAGGGAGAGTGTGTGTGTGAGGGAGAGTATGTGTGTGTCTCTGTCTGCGTGTATGAGGGAGAGTGTGTGTGTGAGGGAGAGTGTGTGTGAGGGAGAGTGTGTGTGTGAGGGACAGTGTGTGTGTGAGGGAGAGTGTGTGTGTGAGGGAGAGTGTGTGTGTGAGGGAGAGTGTGTGTGTCTCTGTCTGTGTGTGTGAGGGAGAGTGTGTGTGTGTGTGAGGGAGTGTGTGTGTGTGAGGGAGTGTGTGTGTGTGTGTGAGGGAGTGTGTGTGTGTGAGGGAGTGTGTGTGTGAGGCTGAGTGTGTGTGTGAGGGAGAGAGTGTGTGTGTGTGAGTCTCTGTCTGTGTGTGTGAGGGAGAGTGTGTGTGTGAGGGAGAGTGTGTGTGTGAGGGAGAGAGTGTGTGTGAGGGAGAGTGTGTGTGTGAGGGAGTGTGTGTGTGTGAGGGAGTGTGTGTGTGTGATGGAGTGTGTGTGTGTGAGGGATAGTGCGCGTGAGAGAGAGCGAGCGCGAGGGAGAGAGTTCGCGCGAGGGAGAGAGTGCGCGCTAGGGAGAGAGTGCGCGCTAGGGAGAGAGTGCGCGCGCGGGTGAGAGTGCGCGCGAGGGAGAGAGTGCGCGCGAGGGAGAGAGTGCGCGCGAGGGAGAGAGTGCGCGCGACTGAGAGTGTGCGCGCGAGGGTGAGAGTGCACGCGAGGCAGAAAGTGCGCGCGAGGGAGAGAGTGCGCGCTAGGGAGAGAGTGCGCGCGAGGGAGAGAGTGCGCGCGAGGGAGAGAGTGCGCGCGAGGGAGAGAGTGCGCGCGAGGGAGAGAGTGCGCGCGAGGGAGAGAGTGCGCGCGAGGGAGAGAGTGCGCGCGAGGGAGAGTGTGCGCGGGAGTGAGAGTGTGCGCGGGAGGGAGAGTGTGCGTGAGGGAGAGTGTGCGCGCGAGGGAGAGAGTGCGCGCGAGGTAGAGAGTGCGCGCGAGGGAGAGAGTGTGCGCGGGGGAGAGAGTGCGCGCGAGGGAGAGAGTGCGCGCGAGGGAGAGAGTGTGCGCGGGGGAGAGAGTGCGCGCGAGGGAGAGAGTGCGCGCGAGGTAGAGAGTGCGCGCGAGGGAGAGAGTGCGCGCGGGGGAGAGAGTGCGCGCGAGGGAGAGAGTGCGCGCGAGGGAGAGAGTGCGCGCGAGGGAGAGAGTGCGCGCGAGGGAGAGAGTGCGCGCGAGGGAGAGAGTGCGCGCGAGGGAGAGAGTGCGCGCGAGGGAGAGAGTGCGCGCGAGGGAGGGAGTGCGCGCGAGGGAGGGAGTTCGCGCGAGGGAGGGAGTGCGCGCGAGGGTGAGAGTGCGCGCGAGGGAGAGAGTGCGCGCGAGGGAGAGAGTGTGTGTGTCTCTGTCTGTGGGTGTGAGGGAGAGTGTGTGTTTGTCTCTGTGCATGTGTGTGAGGGAGAGTGTGTGTGTGAGGGAGAGTGTGTGTGTGAGGGAGAGTGTGTGTGTGAGGGAGAGTGTGTGTGTGAGGGAGTGTGTGTGTGTGATGGAGTGTGTGTGTGTGAGGGATAATGCACGTGAGAGAGAGTTCGCGGGAGGGAGAGAGTGCGCGCTAGGGAGAGAGTGCACGCGAGGGAGAGAGTGCGCGCGCGGGAGAGAGTGCGTGTGAGGGAGAGAGTGCGCGCGAGGGAGAGAGTGCGCGCGAGGGAGAGAGTGCGCGCGAGGGAGAGAGTGCGCGCGAGGGAGAGAGTGCGCGTGAGGGAGAGAGTGCGCGCGAGGGAGAGAGTGCGCGCGAGGGAGAGAGTGCGCGCGCGGGAGAGAGTGCGCGCGAGGGAGAGAGTGCGCGCGAGGGAGAGAGTGCGCGCGAGGGAGAGAGTGCGCGCGACTGAGAGTGTGCGCGCGACTGAGAGTGTGCGCGCGAGGGTGAGAGTGCGCGCGAGGGAGAGAGTGCGCGCGAGGGAGAGAGTGTGTGTGTCTCTGTCTGTGTGTGTGAGGGAGAGTGTGTGTGTGTGAGGGAGTGTGTGTGTGTAAGGGAGAGTGTGTGTGTGATGGAGAGTGTGTGTGTGTGAGGGATAGTGCGCGCGAGGGAGAGAGTGCGCGCGGGGGAGAGAGTGCGCGCGAGGGAGAGAGTGCGCGCGAGGGAGAGAGTGCGCGCGAGGGAGAGAGTGCGCGCGAGGGAGAGAGTGCGCGTGAGGGAGAGTGTGCGCGGGAGTGAGAGTGTGCGCGGGAGGGAGAGTGTGTGCGGGAGGGAGAGAGTGCACGCGGGGGAGAGAGTGCGCGCGCGAGGGAGAGAGTGCGCGCGAGGGAGCGAGTGGGCGCGAGGGAGTGAGTGCGCGCGAGGGAGGGAGTGCGCGCGAGGGAGGGAGTGCGCGCGAGGGAGAGAGTGCGCGCGAGGGAGAGAGTGCGCGCGACTTAGAGAGTGCGCGCGAGGGTGAGAGTGCGCGCGAGGGAGAGAGTGCGCGTGAGGGAGAGAGTGTGTGTGTCTCTGTCTGTGGGTGTGAGGGAGAGTGTGTGTTTCTCTCTGTGCGTGTGTGTGAGGGAGAGTGTGTGTGTGAGGTGTGAGTGAGAGTGTGTGTGTGAGGGAGAGTGTGTGTGAGGGAGTGTGTGTGTGTGATGCAGTGTGTGTGTGTGAGGGATAGTGCGCGCGAGGGAGAGAGTGCGCGCGAGGGAGAGAGTGCGCGCGAGGGAGAGAGTGCGCGCGAGGGAGAGAGTGCGCGCGAGGGAGAGAGTGCGCGCGAGGGAGAGAGTGCGCGCGAGGGAGAGAATGCGCGCGAGGGAGAGAATGCGCGCGAGGGAGAGAGTGCGCGCGAGGGAGAGAGTGCGCGCGATGGAGAGAGTGCGCGCGAGGGAGAGTGTGCGCGGGAGTGAGAGTGTGCGCGGGAGGGAGAGAGTGTGCGCGAGGGAGAGATTGCGCGCGAGGGAGAGAGTGCTCGCGAGGGAGAGAGTGCGCGCGAGGGAGAGTGTGCGCGGGAGTGAGAGTGTGCGCGGGAGGGAGAGTGTGCGTGAGGGAGAGTGTGCGCGCGAGGGAGAGAGTGCGCGCGAGGTAGAGAGTGCGCGCGAGGGAGAGAGTGCGCGCGGGGGCGAGAGTGCGCGCGAGGGAGAGAGTGCGCGCGAGGGAGAGAGTGCGCGCGGGGGAGAGAGTGCGCGCGAGGGAGAGAGTGCGCGCGAGGTAGAGAGTGCGCGCGAGGGAGAGAGTGCGCGCGGGGGAGAGAGTGCGCGCGAGGGAGAGAGTGCGCGCGAGGGAGAGAGTGCGCGCGAGGGAGAGATTGCGCGCGAGGGTGAGAGTGCGCGCGAGGGAGAGAGTGCGCGCGAGGGAGAGTGTGCGCGGGAGTGAGAGTGTGCGCGGGAGTGAGAGTGTGCGCGGGAGGGAGAGTGTGCGCGGGAGGGAGAGTGTGCGCGGGAGGGAGAGTGTGTGTGAGGGAGAGTGCGCGCGAGGGAGAGAGTGCGCGCGAGGGAGAGAGTGCGCGCGAGGGAGAGAGTCCGCGCGAGGGAGAGAGTGCGCGCGAGGGAGGGACTGCGCGCGAGGGAGAGAGTGCGCGCGAGGGAGAGAGTGCGCGCGAGGGAGAGAGTGTGTGTGTCTCTGTCTGTGGGTGTGAGGGAGAGTGTGTGTGTGAGGGAGAGTGTGGGTGTGAGGGAGTGTGTGTGTGTGAGGGAGAGTGTGTGTGTGAGGGAGTGTGTGTGTGTGAGGGAGAGTGTGTGTGTGAGGGAGAGTGTGTGTGTGAGGGAGAGTGTGTGTGTGAGGGAGAGTGTGTGTGTGAGGGAGAGTGTGTGTGTGACGGAGAGTGTGTGTGTGAGGGAGTGTGTGTGTGTGAGGGAGAGTGTGTGTGTGAGGGAGAGTGTGTGTGTGAGGGAGAGTGTGTGTGTGTGAGGAATAGTGCGCGCGAGGGAGACAGTGCACGCGAGGGAGAGAGTGCGCACGGGGGGAGAGAGTGCGCGCGAGGGAGAGAGTGCGCGCGAGGGAGAGAGTGCGCGTGAGGGAGAGAGTGCGTGCGACTGAGAGTGTGCGCGCGAGGGAGAGAGTGCGCGCGAGGGAGAGAATGCGCGCGAGGGAGAGAGTATGTGTGTCTCTGTCTGTGTGTGTGAGGGAGAGCGTGTGTGTGAGGGAGAGTGTGTGTGTGAGGGAGAGTGTGTGTGTGAGGGAGAGTGTGTGTGTGAGGGAGTGTGTGTGTGTGATGGAGTGTGTGTGTGTGAGGGAGAGTGTGTGTGTGAGGGAGAGAGTTCGCGCGAGAGAGAGAGTGCGCGCGAGGGAGAGAGTGCGCGTGAGGGAGAGAGTGCGTGCGACTGAGAGTGTGCGCGCGAGGGAGAGAGTGCGCGCGAGGGAGAGAGTGCGCGCGAGGGAGAGAGTGTGTGTGTCTCTGTCTGTGTGTGTGAGGGAGAGCGTGTGTGTGAGGGAGAGTGTGTGTGTGAGGGAGAGTGTGTGTGTGAGGGAGAGTGTGTGTGTGTCTCTGTCTGTATGTGAGAGGGAGAGTGTGTGTGTGAGGGAGAGTATGTGTGTGTCTCTGTCTGCGTGTATGAGGGAGAGTGTGTGTGTGAGGGAGAGTGTGTGTGAGGGAGAGTGTGTGTGTGAGGGACAGTGTGTGTGTGAGGGAGAGTGTGTGTGTGAGGGAGAGTGTGTGTGTGAGGGAGAGTGTGTGTGTCTCTGTCTGTGTGTGTGAGGGAGAGTGTGTGTGTGTGTGAGGGAGTGTGTGTGTGTGTGTGAGGGAGTGTGTGTGTGTGAGGGAGTGTGTGTGTGAGGCTGAGTGTGTGTGTGAGGGAGAGAGTGTGTGTGTGTGAGTCTCTGTCTGTGTGTGTGAGGGAGAGTGTGTGTGTGAGGGAGAGTGTGTGTGTGAGGGAGAGAGTGTGTGTGAGGGAGAGTGTGTGTGTGAGGGAGTGTGTGTGTGTGAGGGAGTGTGTGTGTGTGATGGAGTGTGTGTGTGTGAGGGATAGTGCGCGTGAGAGAGAGCGAGCGCGAGGGAGAGAGTTCGCGCGAGGGAGAGAGTGCGCGCTAGGGAGAGAGTGCGCGCTAGGGAGAGAGTGCGCGCGCGGGTGAGAGTGCGCGCGAGGGAGAGAGTGCGCGCGAGGGAGAGAGTGCGCGCGAGGGAGAGAGTGCGCGCGACTGAGAGTGTGCGCGCGAGGGTGAGAGTGCACGCGAGGCAGAGAGTGCGCGCGAGGGAGAGAGTGCGCGCGAGGGAGAGAGTGCGCGCGAGGGAGAGAGTGCGCGCGAGGGAGAGAGTGCGCGCGAGGGAGAGAGTGCGCGCGAGGGAGAGAGTGCGCGCGAGGGAGAGAGTGCGCGCGAGGGAGAGAGTGCGCGCGAGGGAGAGAGTGCGCGCGAGGGAGAGAGTGCGCGCGAGGGAGAGAGTGCGCGCGAGGGAGAGTGTGCGCGGGAGTGAGAGTGTGCGCGGGAGGGAGAGTGTGCGTGAGGGAGAGTGTGCGCGCGAGGGAGAGAGTGCGCGCGAGGTAGAGAGTGCGCGCGAGGGAGAGAGTGTGCGTGGGGGAGAGAGTGCGCGCGAGGGAGAGAGTGCGCGCGAGGGAGAGAGTGTGCGCGGGGGAGAGAGTGCGCGCGAGGGAGAGAGTGCGCGCGAGGTAGAGAGTGCGCGCGAGGGAGAGAGTGCGCGCGGGGGAGAGAGTGCGCGCGAGGGAGAGAGTGCGCGCGAGGGAGAGAGTGCGCGCGCGAGGGAGAGAGTGCGCGCGAGGGAGAGAGTGCGCGCGAGGGAGAGAGTGCGCGCGAGGGAGAGAGTGCGCGCGAGGGAGAGAGTGCGCGCGAGGGAGGGAGTGCGCGCGAGGGAGGGAGTGCGCGCGAGGGAGGGAGTGCGCGCGAGGGTGAGAGTGCGCGCGAGGGAGAGAGTGCGCGCGAGGGAGAGAGTGTGTGTGTCTCTGTCTGTGGGTGTGAGGGAGAGTGTGTGTTTGTCTCTGTGCATGTGTGTGAGGGAGAGTGTGTGTGTGAGGGAGAGTGTGTGTGTGAGGGAGAGTGTGTGTGTGAGGGAGAGTGTGTGTGTGAGGGAGTGTGTGTGTGTGATGGAGTGTGTGTGTGTGAGGGATAATGCACGTGAGAGAGAGTTCGCGGGAGGGAGAGAGTGCGCGCTAGGGAGAGAGTGCACGCGAGGGAGAGAGTGCGCGCGCGGGAGAGAGTGCGTGTGAGGGAGAGAGTGCGCGCGAGGGAGAGAGTGCGCGCGAGGGAGAGAGTGCGCGCGAGGGAGAGAGTGCGCGCGAGGGAGAGAGTGCGCGTGAGGGAGAGAGTGCGCGCGAGGGAGAGAGTGCGCGCGAGGGAGAGAGTGCGCGCGCGGGAGAGAGTGCGCGCGAGGGAGAGAGTGCGCGCGAGGGAGAGAGTGCGCGCGAGGGAGAGAGTGCGCGCGACTGAGAGTGTGCGCGCGACTGAGAGTGTGCGCGCGAGGGTGAGAGTGCGCGCGAGGGAGAGAGTGCGCGCGAGGGAGAGAGTGTGTGTGTCTCTGTCTGTGTGTGTGAGGGAGAGTGTGTGTGTGTGAGGGAGTGTGTGTGTGTAAGGGAGAGTGTGTGTGTGATGGAGAGTGTGTGTGTGTGAGGGATAGTGCGCGCGAGGGAGAGAGTGCGCGCGGGGGAGAGAGTGCGCGCGAGGGAGAGAGTGCGCGCGAGGGAGAGAGTGCGCGCGAGGGAGAGAGTGCGCGCGAGGGAGAGAGTGCGCGTGAGGGAGAGTGTGCGCGGGAGTGAGAGTGTGCGCGGGAGGGAGAGTGTGTGCGGGAGGGAGAGAGTGCACGCGGGGGAGAGAGTGCGCGCGCGAGGGAGAGAGTGCGCGCGAGGGAGCGAGTGGGCGCGAGGGAGTGAGTGCGCGCGAGGGAGGGAGTGCGCGCGAGGGAGGGAGTGCGCGCGAGGGAGAGAGTGCGCGCGAGGGAGAGAGTGCGCGCGACTTAGAGAGTGCGCGCGAGGGTGAGAGTGCGCGCGAGGGAGAGAGTGCGCGTGAGGGAGAGAGTGTGTGTGTCTCTGTCTGTGGGTGTGAGGGAGAGTGTGTGTTTCTCTCTGTGCGTGTGTGTGAGGGAGAGTGTGTGTGTGAGGTGTGAGTGAGAGTGTGTGTGTGAGGGAGAGTGTGTGTGAGGGAGTGTGTGTGTGTGATGCAGTGTGTGTGTGTGAGGGATAGTGCGCGCGAGGGAGAGAGTGCGCGCGAGGGAGAGAGTGCGCGCGAGGGAGAGAGTGCGCGCGAGGGAGAGAGTGCGCGCGAGGGAGAGAGTGCGCGCGAGGGAGAGAGTGCGCGCGAGGGAGAGAATGCGCGCGAGGGAGAGAATGCGCGCGAGGGAGAGAGTGCGCGCGAGGGAGAGAGTGCGCGCGATGGAGAGAGTGCGCGCGAGGGAGAGTGTGCGCGGGAGTGAGAGTGTGCGCGGGAGGGAGAGAGTGTGCGCGAGGGAGAGATTGCGCGCGAGGGAGAGAGTGCTCACGAGGGAGAGAGTGCGCGCGAGGGAGAGTGTGCGCGGGAGTGAGAGTGTGCGCGGGAGGGAGAGAGTGCGCGCGAGGGAGAGAGTGCGCGCGAGGGAGAGAGTGCGCGCGAGGGAGAGAGTGCGCGCGAGGGAGAGATTGCGCGCGAGGGTGAGAGTGCGCGCGAGGGAGAGAGTGCGCGCGAGGGAGAGTGTGCGCGGGAGTGAGAGTGTGCGCGGGAGGGAGAGTGAGCGCGGGAGGGAGAGTGCGCGCGAGGGAGAGATTGCGCGCGAGGGAGAGAGTGCGCGCGAGGGAGAGAGTGCGCGCGAGGGAGGGAGTGCGCGCGAGGGAGGGAGTGCGCGCGAGGGAGGGAGTGCGCGCGAGGGAGGGAGTGCGCGCGAGGGAGGGAGTGCGCGCGAGGGTGAGAGTGCGCGCGAGGGAGAGAGTGCGCGCGAGGGAGAGAGTGTGTGTGTCTCTGTCTGTGGGTGTGAGGGAGAGTGTGTGTTTGTCTCTGTGCATGTGTGTGAGGGAGAGTGTGTGTGTGAGGGAGAGTGTGTGTGTGAGGGAGAGTGTGTGTGTGAGGGAGTGTGTGTGTGTGATGGAGTGTGTGTGTGTGAGGGATAATGCACGTGAGAGAGAGTTCGCGGGAGGGAGAGAGTGCGCGCTAGGGAGAGAGTGCGCGCGAGGGAGAGAGTGCGCGCGCGGGAGAGAGTGCGTGTGAGGGAGAGAGTGCGCGCGAGGGAGAGAGTGCGCGCGAGGGAGAGAGTGCGCGCGAGGGAGAGAGTTCGCGCGAGGGAGAGAGTTCGCGCGAGGGAAGAGTTCGCGCGAGGGAGAGAGTGTGTGTGTCTCTGTCTGTGTGTGCGAGGGAGAGTGTGTGTGTGTGAGGGAGTGTGTGTGTGAGGGAGAGTGTGTGTGTGATGGAGTGTGTGTGTGTGAGGGAGAGAGTGCGCGCGGGGGAGAGAGTGCGCGCGGGGGAGAGTGTGCGCGCGAGGGAGAGTGTGTGTGAGGGAGAGTGTGCGCGCGAGGGAGAGAGTGCGCGCGAGGGAGAGAGTGCGCGCGCGAGGGAGAGAGTGCGCGCGCGAGGGAGAGAGTGCGCGCGCGAGGGAGAGAGTGCGCGCGGGGGAGAGAGTGCGCGCGCGAGGGAGAGAGTTCGCGCGAGGGAGAGAGTTCGCGCGAGGGAGAGAGTTCGCGCGAGGGAGAGAGTTCGCGCGAGGGAGAGAGTTCGCGCGAGGGAGAGAGTTCGCGCGAGGGAGAGAGTTCGCGCGAGGGAGAGAGTTCGCGCGAGGGAGAGAGTTCGCGCGAGGGAGAGAGTTCGCGCGAGGGAGAGAGTTCGCGCGAGGGAGAGAGTTCGCGCGAGGGAGAGAGTTCGCGCGAGGGAGAGAGTGTGTGTGTCTCTGTCTGTGTGTGAGAGGGAGAGTGTGTGTGTGTGAGGGAGTGTGTGTGTGAGGGAGAGTGTGTGTGTGATGGAGTGTGTGTGTGTGAGGGAGAGAGTGCGCGCGGGGGAGAGAGTGCGCGCGGGGGAGAGAGTGCGCGCGAGGGAGAGTGTGTGTGAGGGAGAGAGTGCGCGCGAGGGAGAGAGTGCGCGCGCGAGGGAGAGAGTGCGCGCGCGAGGGAGAGAGTGCGCGCGGGGGAGAGAGTTCGCGCGAGGGAGAGAGTTCGCGCGAGGGAGAGAGTTCGCGCGAGGGAGAGAGTTCGCGCGAGGGAGAGAGTTCGCGCGAGGGAGAGAGTTCGCGCGAGGGAGAGAGTTCGCGCGAGGGAGAGAGTTCGCGCGAGGGAGAGAGTTCGCGCGAGGGAGAGAGTTCGCGCGAGGGAGAGAGTTCGCGCGAGGGAGAGAGTTCGCGCGAGGGAGAGAGTTCGCGCGAGGGAGAGAGTTCGCGCGAGGGAGAGAGTTCGCGCGAGGGAGAGAGTTCGCGCGAGGGAGAGAGTTCGCGCGAGGGAGAGAGTTCGCGCGAGGGAGAGAGTTCGCGCGAGGGAGAGAGTTCGCGCGAGGGAGAGAGTTCGCGCGAGGGAGAGAGTTCGCGCGAGGGAGAGAGTTCGCGCGAGGGAGAGAGTTCGCGCGAGGGAGAGAGATCGCGCGAGGGAGAGAGTTCGCGCGAGGGAGAGAGTTCGCGCGAGGGAGAGAGTGTGTGTGTCTCTGTCTGTGTGTGAGAGGGAGAGTGTGTGTGTGTGAGGGAGTGTGTGTGAGGGAGAGTGTGTGTGTGATGGAGTGTGTGTGTGTGAGGGAGAGAGTGCGCGCGGGGGAGAGAGTGCGCGCGAGGGAGAGTGTGTGTGAGGGAGAGTGTGCGCGCGAGGGAGAGAGTGCGCGCGAGGGAGAGAGTGCGCGCGCGAGGGAGAGAGTGCGCGCGAGGGAGAGAGTGCGCGCGCGAGGGAGAGAGTGCGCGCGGGGGAGAGAGTGCGCGCGGGGGAGAGAGTGCGCGCGCGAGGGAGAGAGTGCGCGCGGGGGAGAGTGTTCGCGCGAGGGAGAGAGTTCGCGCGAGGGAGAGAGTTCGCGCGAGGGAGAGAGTTCGCGCGAGGGAGAGAGTTCGCGCGAGGGAGAGAGTTCGCGCGAGGGAGAGAGTTCGCGCGAGGGAGAGAGTTCGCGCGAGGGAGAGAGTTCGCGCGAGGGAGAGAGTTCGCGCGAGGGAGAGAGTTCGCGCGAGGGAGAGAGTTCGCGCGAGGGAGAGAGTTCGCGCGAGGGAGAGAGTTCGCGCGAGGGAGAGAGTTCGCGCGAGGGAGAGAGTTCGCGCGAGGGAGAGAGTTCGCGCGAGGGAGAGAGTTCGCGCGAGGGAGAGAGTTCGCGCGAGGGAGAGAGTGCGCGCGAGGGAGAGAGTGCGCGCGAGGGAGGGAGTGCGCGCGAGGGAGGGAGTGCGCGCGAGGGAGGGAGTGCGCGGGAGTGAGAGAGTGCGCGGGAGGGAGAGAGTGCGCGCGAGGGAGCGAGTGCGCGCGAGGGAGGGAGCGCGCGCGCGAGGGAGAGAGCGCGCGCGAGGGAGGGAGCGCGCGCGAGGGAGAGAGCGCGCGCGAGGGAGAGAGTGTGTGTTTGTCTCTGTGCGTGTGTGTGAGGGAGAGTGTTTGTGTGAGGGAGAGTGTGTGTGTGAGGGAGAGTGTGTGTGTGAGGGAGAGTGTGTGTGTGAGGGAGTGTGTGTGTGTGATGGAGTGTGTGTGTGTGAGAGATAGTGCGCGTGAGAGAGAGCGCGCGCGAGAGAGAGAGCGCGCGCGAGGGAGAGAGTGCGCGCTAGGGAGAGAGTGCGCGCGAGGGAGAGAGTGCGCGCGCGGGAGAGAGTGCGCGCGCGGGAGAGAGTGCGCGCGAGGGAGAGAGTGCGCGCGAGGGAGAGAGTGCGCGCGAGGGAGAGGGTGCGCGTGAGGGAGAGAGTGCGCGCGACTGAGACTGTGCGCGCGAGGGTGAGAGTGCGCGCGAGGGAGAGAGTGCGCGCGAGGGAGAGAGTGTGTGTGTCTCTGTCTGTGTGTGTGAGGGAGAGCGTGTGTGTGAGGGAGAGTGTGTGTGTGTCTCTGTCTGTGTGTGAGAGGGAGAGTGTGTGTGTGTGAGGGAGTGTGTGTGTGTGAGGGAGTGTGTGTGTGTGAGGGAGTGTGTGTGTGTGAGGGAGTGTGTGTGTGTGAGGGAGAGTGTGTGTGTGATGGAGTGTGTGTGTGTGAGGGATAGTGCGCGCGAGGGAGAGAGTGCGCGCGAGGGAGAGAGTGCGCGCGAGGGAGAGAGTGCGCGCGGGGGAGAGAGTGCGCGCGGGGGAGAGAGTGCGCGCTGGGGAGAGAGTGCGCGCGGGGGAGAGAGTGCGCGCGGGGGAGAGAGTGCGCGCGGGGGAGAGAGTGCGCGCGAGGGAGAGTGTGTGTGAGGGAGAGTGTGCGTGCGAGGTAGAGAGTGCGCGCGAGGGAGAGAGTGCGCGCGGGGGAGAGAGTGCGCGCGGGGGAGAGAGTGCGCGCGAGGGAGAGAGTGCGCGCGAGGGAGAGAGTGCGCGCGAGGGAGAGAGTGCGCGCGAGGGAGAGAGTGCGCGCGAGGGAGAGAGTGCGCGCGACTGAGAGAGTGCGCGCGAGGGAGAGAGTGCGCGCGACTGAGAGAGTGCGCGCGAGGGAGAGAGTGCGCGCGAGGGAGAGAGTGTGTGTGTCTCTGTCTGTGGGTGTGAGGGAGAGTGTGTGTTTGTCTCTGTGCGTGTGTGTGAGGGAGAGTGTTTGTGTGAGGGAGAGTGTGTGAGGGAGAGTGTGTGTGTGAGGGAGTGTGTGTGTGTGATGGAGTGTGTGTGTGCGAGGGAGAGAGTGCGCGCGGGGGAGAGAGTGCGCGAGGGGGAGAGAGTGCGCGCGAGGGAGAGAGTGCGCGCGGGGGAGAGAGTGCGCGCGGGGGAGGGAGTGCGCGCGGGGGAGAGAGTTCGCGCGAGGGAGAGAGTTCGCGCGAGGGAGAGAGTTCGCGCGAGGGAGAGAGTTCGCGCGAGGGAGAGAGTTCGCGCGAGGGAGAGAGTTCGCGCGAGGGAGAGAGTTCGCGCGAGGGAGAGAGTTCGCGCGAGGGAGAGAGTTCGCGCGAGGGAGAGAGTTCGCGCGAGGGAGAGAGTTCGCGCGAGGGAGAGAGTTCGCGCGAGGGAGAGAGTTCGCGCGAGGGAGAGAGTTCGCGCGAGGGAGAGAGTTCGCGCGAGGGAGAGAGTTCGCGCGAGGGAGAGAGTTCGCGCGAGGGAGAGAGTTCGCGCGAGGGAGAGAGTTCGCGCGAGGGAGAGAGTTCGCGCGAGGGAGAGAGTTCGCGCGAGGGAGAGAGTTCGCGCGAGGGAGAGAGTTCGCGCGAGGGAGAGAGTTCGCGCGAGGGAGAGAGTTCGCGCGAGGGAGAGAGTTCGCGCGAGGGAGAGAGTTCGCGCGAGGGAGAGTGTGCGCGGGAGGGAGAGAGTTCGCGGGAGGGAGAGAGTTCGCGCGAGGGAGAGAGTTCGCGCGAGGGAGAGAGTTCGCGCGAGGGAGAGAGTTCGCGCGAGGGAGAGAGTTCGCGCGAGGGAGAGAGTTCGCGCGAGGGAGAGAGTTCGCGCGAGGGAGAGAGTTCGCGCGAGGGAGAGAGTTTGCGCGAGGGAGAGAGTGCGCGCGAGGGAGAGAGTGCGCGCGAGGGAGAGAGTGCGCGCAGGGGGAGAGAGTGCGCGCGAGGGAGAGAGTGCGCGCGAGGGAGAGAGTGCGCGTGAGGGAGAGAGTGCGTGCGACTGAGAGTGTGCGCGCGAGGGAGAGAGTGCGCGCGAGGGAGAGAGTATGTGTGTCTCTGTCTGTGTGTGTGAGGGAGAGCGTGTGTGTGAGGGAGAGTGTGTGTGTGAGGGAGAGTGTGTGTGTGAGGGAGAGTGTGTGTGTGAGGGAGTGTGTGTGTGTGATGGAGTGTGTGTGTGTGAGGGAGAGTGTGTGTGTGAGGGAGAGAGTTCGCGCGAGAGAGAGAGTGCGCGCGAGGGAGAGAGTGCGCGCGAGGGAGAGAGTGCGCGCGAGGGAGTGAGTGCGCGCGAGGGAGGGAGTGCGCGCGAGGGAGGGAGTGCGCGCGAGGGAGAGAGTGCGCGCGAGGGAGAGAGTGCGCGCGAGGGAGAGAGTGCGCGCGACTGAGAGAGTGCGCGCGAGGGAGAGAGTGCGCGCGAGGGAGAGTGTGTGTGTGTCTCTGTCTGTGGGTGTGAGGGAGAGTGTGTGTTTGTCTCTGTGCGTGTGTGTGAGGGAGAGTGTGTGTGTGAGGGAGAGTGTGTGTGTCTCTGTCTGTGGGTGTGAGGGAGAGTGTGTGTGTGTCTCTGTCTGTGTGTGTGAGGGAGAGTGTTTGTGTGAGGGAGAGTGTTTGTGTGAGGGAGAGTGTTTGTGTGAGGGAGAGTGTGTGTGTGAGGGAGAGTGTGTGTGTGAGGGAGTGTGTGTGTGTGATGGAGTGTGTGTGTGTGAGGGATAGTGCGCGTGAGAGAGAGCGCGCGCGAGGGAGAGAGTTCGCGCTAGGGAGAGAGTGCGCGCGAGGGAGAGAGTGCGCGCGCGGGAGAGAGTGCGCGCGAGGGAGAGAGTGTGCGCGAGGGAGAGAGTGCGCGTGAGGGAGAGAGTGCGCGCGACTGAGAGTGTGCGCGCGAGGGTGAGAGTGCGCGCGAGGGAGAGAGTGCGCGCGAGGGAGAGAGTGTGTGTGTCTCTGTCTGTGTGTGTGAGGGAGAGCGTGTGTGTGAGGGAGAGTGTGTGTGTGAGGGAGAGTGTGTGTGTCTCTGTCTGTGTGTGAGAGGGAGAGTGTGTGTGTGTGAGGGAGTGTGTGTGTGTGAGGGAGAGTGTGTGTGTGATGGAGTGTGTGTGTGTGAGGGATAGTGCGCGCGAGGGAGAGAGTGCGCGCGGGGGAGAGAGTGCGCGCGAGGGAGAGAGTGCGCGCGGGGGAGAGAGTGCGCGCGAGGGAGAGAGTGCGCGCGGGGGAGAGAGTGCGCGCGGGGGAGAGAGTGCGCGCGGGGGAGAGAGTGCGCGCGGGGGAGAGAGTGCGCGCGAGGGAGAGTGCGTGTGAGGGAAAGTGTGCGCGCGAGGGAGAGAGTGCGCGCGAGGGAGAGAGTGCGCGCGAGGTAGAGAGTGCGCGCGAGGTAGAGAGTGCGCGCGAGGGAGAGAGTGCGCGCGGGGGAGAGAGTGCGCGCGGGGGAGAGAGTGCGCGCGAGGGAGAGAGTGCGCGCGAGGGAGAGAGTGCGCGCGAGGGAGAGAGCGCGTGCGAGGGAGAGAGCGCGTGCGAGGGAGCGAGTGCGCGCGAGGGAGAGAGCGCGCGCGAAGGAGAGAGCGCGCGCGAGGGAGAGAGCGCGCGCGAGGGAGAGAGTGCGCGCGACTGAGAGAGTGCGCGCGAGGGTGAGAGTGCGCGCGAGGGAGAGAGTGCGCGCGAGGGAGAGAGTGTGTGTGTCTCTGTCTGTGGGTGTGAGGGAGAGTGTGTGTTTGTCTCTGTGCGTGTGTGTGAGGGAGAGTGTTTGTGTGAGGGAGAGTGTGTGTGTGAGGGAGAGTGTGTGTGTGAGGGAGAGTGTGTTTGTGAGGGTGTGTGTGTGTGTGATGGAGTGTGTGTGTGTGAGGGATAGTGCGCGTGAGAGAGAGCGCGCGCGAGGGAGAGAGTTCGCGCGAGGGAGAGAGTTCGCGCGAGGGAGAGAGTTCGCGCGAGGGAGAGAGTTCGCGCGAGGGAGAGAGTTCGCGCGAGGGAGAGAGTTCGCGCGAGGGAGAGAGTTCGCGCGAGGGAGAGAGTTCGCGCGAGGGAGAGAGTTCGCGCGAGGGAGAGAGTTCGCGCGAGGGAGAGAGTTCGCGCGAGGGAGAGAGTTCGCGCGAGGGAGAGAGTTCGCGCGAGGGAGAGAGTTCGCGCGAGGGAGAGAGTGCGCGCTAGGGAGAGAGTGCGCGCGACTGAGAGTGTGCGCGCGAGGGTGAGAGTTCGCGCGAGGGAGAGAGTTCGCGCGAGGGAGAGAGTGTGTGTGTCTCTGTCTGTGTGTGAGAGGGAGAGTGTGTGTGTGTGAGGGAGTGTGTGTGTGAGGGAGAGTGTGTGTGTGATGGAGTGTGTGTGTGTGAGGGAGAGAGTGCGCGCGGGGGAGAGAGTGCGCGCGGGGGAGAGAGTGCGCGCGAGGGAGAGTGTGTGTGAGGGAGAGTGTGCGCGCGAGGGAGAGAGTGCGCGCGAGGGAGAGAGTGCGCGCGCGAGGGAGAGAGTGCGCGCGCGAGGGAGAGAGTGCGCGCGGGGGAGAGAGTGCGCGCGCGAGGGAGAGAGTGCGCGCGGGGGAGAGAGTTCGCGCGGGGGAGAGAGTTCGCGCGGGGGAGAGAGTTCGCGCGAGGGAGAGAGTTCGCGCGAGGGAGAGAGTTCGCGCGAGGGAGAGAGTTCGCGCGAGGGAGAGAGTTCGCGCGAGGGAGAGAGTTCGCGCGAGGGAGAGAGTTCGCGCGAGGGAGAGAGTTCGCGCGAGGGAGAGAGTTCGCGCGAGGGAGAGAGTTCGCGCGAGGGAGAGAGTTCGCGCGAGGGAGAGAGTTCGCGCGAGGGAGAGAGTTCGCGCGAGGGAGAGAGTTCGCGCGAGGGAGAGAGTTCGCGCGAGGGAGAGAGTTCGCGCGAGGGAGAGAGTTCGCGCGAGGGAGAGAGTTCGCGCGAGGGAGAGAGTTCGCGCGAGGGAGAGAGTTCGCGCGAGGGAGAGAGTTCGCGCGAGGGAGAGAGTTCGCGCGAGGGAGAGAGTTCGCGCGAGGGAGAGAGTTCGCGCGAGGGAGAGAGTTCGCGCGAGGGAGAGAGTTCGCGCGAGGGAGAGAGTGCGCGCGAGGGAGAGAGTGCGCGCGAGGCAGCGAGTGCGCGCGAGGGAGAGAGTGCGCGCGAGGGAGAGAGTGCGCGCGAGGGAGCGAGTGCGCGCGAGGGAGCGAGTGCGCGCGAGGGAGGGAGCGCGCGCGCGAGGGAGGGAGCGCGCGCGAGGGAGGGTGCGCGCGCGAGTGAGGGAGCGCGCGCGAGGGAGCGCGAGGGAGAGCGTGCGTGTGAGGGAGAGTGTGTGTTTGTCTCTGTGCGTGTGTGAGAGGGAGAGTGTGTGTGTGTGAGGGAGTGTGTGTGTGTGAGGGAGTGTGTGTGTGTGAGGGAGTGTGTGTGTGTGAGGGAGTGTGTGTGTGTGAGGGAGTGTGTGTGTGTGAGGGAGAGTGTGTGTGTGATGGAGTGTGTGTGTGTGAGGGATAGTGCGCGCGAGGGAGAGAGTGCGCGTGAGGGAGAGAGTGCGCGTGAGGGAGAGAGTGCGCGCGGGGGAGAGAGTGCGCGCGGGGGAGAGAGTGCGCGTGGGGGAGAGAGTGCGCGCGGGGGAGAGAGTGCGCGCGGGGGAGAGAGTGCGCGCGGGGGAGAGAGTGCGCGCGGGGGAGAGAGTGCGCGCGAGGGAGAGTGTGTGTGAGGGAGAGTGTGCGTGCGAGGTAGAGAGTGCGCGCGAGGGAGAGAGTGCGCGCGGGGGAGAGAGTGCGCGCGAGGGAGAGAGTTCGCGCGAGGGAGAGAGTGCGCGCGAGGGAGAGAGTGCGCGCGAGGGAGAGAGTGCGCGCGAGGGAGAGAGTGCGCGCGAGGGAGAGAGTGCACGCGAGGGAGAGAGTGTGTGTGTCTCTGTCTGTGGGTGTGAGGGAGAGTGTGTGTTTGTCTCTGTGCGTGTGTGTGAGGGAGAGTGTTTGTGTGAGGGAGAGTGTGTGTGTGAGGGAGAGTGTGTGTGTGAGGGAGTGTGTGTGTGTGAGGGAGTGTGTGTGTGTGATGGAGTGTGTGTGTGTGAGGGATAATGCGCGTGAGAGAGAGAGTTCGCGCGAGGGAGAGAGTGCGCGCTAGGGAGAGTGTGCGCGCGAGGGAGAGAGTGCGCGCGCGGGAGAGAGTGCGTGTGAGGGAGAGAGTGCGCGCGAGGGAGAGAGTGCGCGCGAGGGAGAGAGTGCGCGCTAGGGAGAGTGTGCGTGAAGGAGAGTGTGCGCGCGAGGGAGAGAGTGCGCGCGAGGGAGAGAGTGCGCGCGAGGGAGAGAGTGCGCGCGAGGGAGAGAGTGCGCACGAGGGAGAGAGTGCGCGCGGGGGAGAGAGTGCGCGCGGGGGAGAGAGTGCGCGCGGGGGAGAGAGTGCGCGCGAGGGAGAGAGTACGCGCGAGGGAGAGAGTGCGCGCGAGGGAGAGAGTGCGCGCAAGGGAGAGAGTGCGCGCGAGGGAGAGAGTGCGTGCGAGGGAGAGAGTGCGCGCGAGGGAGAGAGTGCGCGCGAGGGAGGGAGTGCGCGCGAGGGAGAGAGTGTGTGTGTCTCTGTCTGTGTGTGAGAGGGAGAGTGTGTGTGTGAGGGAGAGTGTGTGTGTGATGGAGTGTGTGTGTGTGATGGATAGTGCGCGCGAGGGAGAGAGTGCGCGTGAGGGAGAGAGTGCGCGCGAGGGAGAGTGTGTGTGAAGGAGAGTGTGCGCGCGAGGGAGAGAGTGCGCGCGAGGGAGAGAGTGCGCGCGAGGTAGAGAGTGCGCGCGAGGGAGAGAGTGCGCGCGGGGGAGAGAGTGCGCGCGGGGGAGAGAGTGCGCGCGGGGGAGAGAGTACGCGCGGGGGAGAGAGTGCGCGCGAGGGAGAGAGTGCGCGCGAGGGAGAGAGTGCGCGCGAGGGAGAGAGTGCGCGCGAGGGAGAGAGTGCGCGCGAGGGAGAGAGTGCGCGCGAGGGAGAGAGTGCGCGCGAGGGAGAGAGTGCGCGCGAGTGAGGGAGCGCGCGCGAGGGAGAGAGCGTGCGCGCGAGGGAGAGAGCGCGCGCGAGGGTGAGAGCGCGCGCGAGGGAGAGAGTGCGCGCGAGGGAGAGAGTGTGTGTGTCTCTGTCTGTGGGTGTGAGGGAGAGTGTGTGTTTGTCTCTGTGCGTGTGTGTGAGGGAGAGTGTTTGTGTGAGGGAGAGTGTTTGTGTGAGGGAGAGTGTGTGTGTGAGGGAGAGTGTGTGTGTGAGGGAGAGTGTGTGTGTGAGGGAGTGTGTGTGTGTGATGGAGTGTGTGTGTGTGAGGGATAGTGCGCGTGAGAGAGAGCGCGCGCGAGGGAGAGAGTTCGCGCGAGGGAGAGAGTGCGCGCTAGGGAGAGAGTGCGCGCGAGGGAGAGGGTGCGCGCGCGGGAGAGAGTGCGCGTGAGGGAGAGAGTGTGCGCGAGGGAGAGAGTGCGCGTGAGGGAGAGAGTGCGCGCGACTGAGAGTGTGCGCGCGAGGGTGAGAGTGCGCGCGAGGGAGAGAGTGTGTGTGTCTCTGTCTGTGTGTGAGAGGGAGAGTGTGTGTGTGTGAGGGAGTGTGTGTGTGTGAGGGAGAGTGTGTGTGTGATGGAGTGTGTGTGTGTGAGGGATAGTGCGCGCGAGGGAGAGAGTGCGCGCGGGGGAGAGAGTGCGCGCGAGGGAGAGAGTGCGCGCGGGGGAGAGAGTGCGCGCGGGGGAGAGAGTGCGCGCGGGGGAGAGAGTGCGCGCGGGGGAGAGAGTGCGCGCGAGGGAGAGTGCGTGTGAGGGAAAGTGTGCTCGCGAGGGAGAGAGTGCGCGCGAGGGAGAGAGTGCGCGCGAGGTAGAGAGTGCGCGCGAGGTAGAGAGTGCGCGCGAGGTAGAGAGTGCGCGCGAGGGAGAGAGTGCGCGCGGGGGAGAGAGTGCGCGCGGGGGAGAGAGTGCGCGCGAGGGAGAGAGTGCGCGCGAGGGAGGGAATGCGTGCGAGGGAGAGAGTGCGCGCGAGGGAGAGAGCGATCGCGAGGGAGAGAGCGCATGCGAGGGAGCGAGTGCGCGCGAGGGAGAGAGCGCGCGCGAAGGAGAGAGCGCGCGCGAGGGAGAGAGTGCGCGCGACTGAGAGAGTGCGCGCGACTGAGAGAGTGCGCGCGAGGGTGAGAGTGCGCGCGAGGGAGAGAGTGCGCGCGAGGGAGAGAGTGTGTGTGTCTCTGTCTGTGGGTGTGAGGGAGAGTGTGCGTGTGAGGGAGAGAGTGCGTGTGAGGGAGAGAGTGCGAGTGAGGGAGAGAGTGCGCGCGAGGGAGAGAGTGCGCGTGAGGGAGAGAGTGCGCGCGACTGAGAGTGTGCGCGCGAGGGTGAGAGTGCGCGCGAGGGAGAGAGTGCGCGCGAGGGAGAGAGTGTGTGTGTCTCTGTCTGTGTGTGAGAGGGAGAGTGTGTGTGTGAGGGAGTGTGTGTGTGTGAGGGAGAGTGTGTGTGTGATGGAGTGTGTGTGTGTGAGGGAGAGAGTGCGCGCGGGGGAGAGAGTGCGCGAGGGGGAGAGAGTGCGCGAGGGGGAGAGAGTGCGCGCGGGGGAGAGAGTGCGCGCGGGGGAGAGAGTGCGCGCGGGGGAGAGAGTGCGCGCGAGGGAGAGTGTGTGTGAGGGAGAGTGTGCGCGCGAGGGAGAGAGTGCGCGCGAGGGAGAGAGTTCGCGCGAGGGAGAGAGTTCGCGCGAGGGAGAGAGATCGCGCGAGGGAGAGAGTTCGCGCGAGGGAGAGAGTTCGCGCGAGGGAGAGAGTGTGTGTGTCTCTGTCTGTGTGTGAGAGGGAGAGTGTGTGTGTGTGAGGGAGTGTGTGTGTGAGGGAGAGTGTGTGTGTGATGGAGTGTGTGTGTGTGAGGGAGAGAGTGCGCGCGGGGGAGAGAGTGCGCGCGGGGGAGAGAGTGCGCGCGAGGGAGAGTGTGTGTGAGGGAGAGTGTGCGCGCGAGGGAGAGAGTGCGCGCGAGGGAGAGAGTGCGCGCGCGAGGGAGAGAGTGCGCGCGCGAGGGAGAGAGTGCGCGCGGGGGAGAGAGTGCGCGCGCGAGGGAGAGAGTGCGCGCGGGGGAGAGAGTTCGCGCGAGGGAGAGAGTTCGCGCGAGGGAGAGAGTTCGCGCGAGGGAGAGAGTTCGCGCGAGGGAGAGAGTTCGCGCGAGGGAGAGAGTTCGCGCGAGGGAGAGAGTTCGCGCGAGGGAGAGAGTTCGCGCGAGGGAGAGAGTTCGCGCGAGGGAGAGAGTTCGCGCGAGGGAGAGAGTTCGCGCGAGGGAGAGAGTTCGCGCGAGGGAGAGAGTTCGCGCGAGGGAGAGAGTTCGCGCGAGGGAGAGAGTTCGCGCGAGGGAAGAGTTCGCGCGAGGGAGAGAGTGTGTGTGTCTCTGTCTGTGTGTGCGAGGGAGAGTGTGTGTGTGTGAGGGAGTGTGTGTGTGAGGGAGAGTGTGTGTGTGATGGAGTGTGTGTGTGTGAGGGAGAGAGTGCGCGCGGGGGAGAGAGTGCGCGCGGGGGAGAGAGTGCGCGCGAGGGAGAGTGTGTGTGAGGGAGAGTGTGCGCGCGAGGGAGAGAGTGCGCGCGAGGGAGAGAGTGCGCGCGCGAGGGAGAGAGTGCGCGCGCGAGGGAGAGAGTGCGCGCGCGAGGGAGAGAGTGCGCGCGGGGGAGAGAGTGCGCGCGCGAGGGAGAGAGTGCGCGCGGGGGAGAGAGTTCGCGCGAGGGAGAGAGTTCGCGCGAGGGAGAGAGTTCGCGCGAGGGAGAGAGTTCGCGCGAGGGAGAGAGTTCGCGCGAGGGAGAGAGTTCGCGCGAGGGAGAGAGTTCGCGCGAGGGAGAGAGTTCGCGCGAGGGAGAGAGTTCGCGCGAGGGAGAGAGTTCGCGCGAGGGAGAGAGTTCGCGCGAGGGAGAGAGTTCGCGCGAGGGAGAGAGTTCGCGCGAGGGAGAGAGTGTGTGTGTCTCTGTCTGTGTGTGAGAGGGAGAGTGTGTGTGTGTGAGGGAGTGTGTGTGTGAGGGAGAGTGTGTGTGTGATGGAGTGTGTGTGTGTGAGGGAGAGAGTGCGCGCGGGGGAGAGAGTGCGCGCGGGGGAGAGAGTGCGCGCGAGGGAGAGTGTGTGTGAGGGAGAGAGTGCGCGCGAGGGAGAGAGTGCGCGCGCGAGGGAGAGAGTGCGCGCGCGAGGGAGAGAGTGCGCGCGGGGGAGAGAGTTCGCGCGAGGGAGAGAGTTCGCGCGAGGGAGAGAGTTCGCGCGAGGGAGAGAGTTCGCGCGAGGGAGAGAGTTCGCGCGAGGGAGAGAGTTCGCGCGAGGGAGAGAGTTCGCGCGAGGGAGAGAGTTCGCGCGAGGGAGAGAGTTCGCGCGAGGGAGAGAGTTCGCGCGAGGGAGAGAGTTCGCGCGAGGGAGAGAGTTCGCGCGAGGGAGAGAGTTGCGCGAGGGAGAGAGTTCGCGCGAGGGAGAGAGTTCGCGCGAGGGAGAGAGTTCGCGCGAGGGAGAGAGTTCGCGCGAGGGAGAGAGTTCGCGCGAGGGAGAGAGTTCGCGCGAGGGAGAGAGTTCGCGCGAGGGAGAGAGTTCGCGCGAGGGAGAGAGATCGCGCGAGGGAGAGAGTTCGCGCGAGGGAGAGAGTGTGTGTGTCTCTGTCTGTGTGTGAGAGGGAGAGTGTGTGTGTGTGAGGGAGTGTGTGTGTGAGGGAGAGTGTGTGTGTGATGGAGTGTGTGTGTGTGAGGGAGAGAGTGCGCGCGGGGGAGAGAGTGCGCGCGAGGGAGAGTGTGTGTGAGGGAGAGTGTGCGCGCGAGGGAGAGAGTGCGCGCGAGGGAGAGAGTGCGCGCGCGAGGGAGAGAGTGCGCGCGAGGGAGAGAGTGCGCGCGCGAGGGAGAGAGTGCGCGCGCGAGGGAGAGAGTGCGCGCGGGGGAGAGAGTGCGCGCGGGGGAGAGAGTGCGCGCGCGAGGGAGAGAGTGCGCGCGGGGGAGAGTGTTCGCGCGAGGGAGAGAGTTCGCGCGAGGGAGAGAGTTCGCGCGAGGGAGAGAGTTCGCGCGAGGGAGAGAGTTCGCGCGAGGGAGAGAGTTCGCGCGAGGGAGAGAGTTCGCGCGAGGGAGAGAGTTCGCGCGAGGGAGAGAGTTCGCGCGAGGGAGAGAGTTCGCGCGAGGGAGAGAGTTCGCGCGAGGGAGAGAGTTCGCGCGAGGGAGAGAGTTCGCGCGAGGGAGAGAGTTCGCGCGAGGGAGAGAGTTCGCGCGAGGGAGAGAGTTCGCGCGAGGGAGAGAGTTCGCGCGAGGGAGAGAGTTCGCGCGAGGGAGAGAGTTCGCGCGAGGGAGAGAGTTCGCGCGAGGGAGAGAGTTCGCGCGAGGGAGAGAGTTCGCGCGAGGGAGAGAGTTCGCGCGAGGGAGAGAGTGCGCGCGAGGGAGGGAGTGCGCGCGAGGGAGGGAGTGCGCGCGAGGGAGGGAGTGTGCGCGAGGGAGGGAGTGCGCGGGAGTGAGAGAGTGCGCGGGAGGGAGAGAGTGCGCGCGAGGGAGCGAGTGCGCGCGAGGGAGGGAGCGCGCGCGCGAGGGAGAGAGCGCGCGCGAGGGAGGGAGCGCGCGCGAGGGAGAGAGTGTGTGTTTGTCTCTGTGCGTGTGTGTGAGGGAGAGTGTTTGTGTGAGGGAGAGTGTGTGTGTGAGGGAGAGTGTGTGTGTGAGGGAGAGTGTGTGTGTGAGGGAGTGTGTGTGTGTGATGGAGTGTGTGTGTGTGAGAGATAGTGCGCGTGAGAGAGAGCGCGCGCGAGAGAGAGAGCGCGCGCGAGGGAGAGAGTGCGCGCTAGGGAGAGAGTGCGCGCGAGGGAGAGAGTGCGCGCGCGGGAGAGAGTGCGCGCGCGGGAGAGAGTGCGCGCGAGGGAGAGAGTGCGCGCGAGGGAGAGAGTGCGCGCGAGGGAGAGAGTGCGCGCGAGGGAGAGGGTGCGCGTGAGGGAGAGAGTGCGCGCGACTGAGACTGTGCGCGCGAGGGTGAGAGTGCGCGCGAGGGAGAGAGTGCGCGCGAGGGAGAGAGTGTGTGTGTCTCTGTCTGTGTGTGTGAGGGAGAGCGTGTGTGTGAGGGAGAGTGTGTGTGTGTCTCTGTCTGTGTGTGAGAGGGAGAGTGTGTGTGTGTGAGGGAGTGTGTGTGTGTGAGGGAGTGTGTGTGTGTGAGGGAGTGTGTGTGTGTGAGGGAGTGTGTGTGTGTGAGGGAGAGTGTGTGTGTGATGGAGTGTGTGTGTGTGAGGGATAGTGCGCGCGAGGGAGAGAGTGCGCGTGAGGGAGAGAGTGCGCGCGAGGGAGAGAGTGCGCGCGGGGGAGAGAGTGCGCGCGGGGGAGAGAGTGCGCGCTGGGGAGAGAGTGCGCGCTGGGGAGAGAGTGCGCGCGGGGGAGAGAGTGCGCGCGGGGGAGAGAGTGCGCGCGGGGGAGAGAGTGCGCGCGAGGGAGAGTGTGTGTGAGGGAGAGTGTGCGTGCGAGGTAGAGAGTGCGCGCGAGGGAGAGAGTGCGCGCGGGGGAGAGAGTGCGCGCGGGGGAGAGAGTGCGCGCGAGGGAGAGAGTGCGCGCGAGGGAGAGAGTGCGCGCGAGGGAGAGAGTGCGCGCGAGGGAGAGAGTGCGCGCGAGGGAGAGAGTGCGCGCGAGGGAGAGAGTGCGCGCGAGGGAGAGAGTGCGCGCGAGGGAGAGAGTGCGCGCGACTGAGAGAGTGCGCGCGAGGGAGAGAGTGCGCGCGACTGAGAGAGTGCGCGCGAGGGAGAGAGTGCGCGCGAGGGAGAGAGTGTGTGTGTCTCTGTCTGTGGGTGTGAGGGAGAGTGTGTGTTTGTCTCTGTGCGTGTGTGTGAGGGAGAGTGTTTGTGTGAGGGAGAGTGTGTGAGGGAGAGTGTGTGTGTGAGGGAGTGTGTGTGTGTGATGGAGTGTGTGTGTGCGAGGGAGAGAGTGCGCGCGGGGGAGAGAGTGCGCGAGGGGGAGAGAGTGCGCGCGAGGGAGAGAGTGCGCGCGGGGGAGAGAGTGCGCGCGGGGGAGGGAGTGCGCGCGGGGGAGAGAGTTCGCGCGAGGGAGAGAGTTCGCGCGAGGGAGAGAGTTCGCGCGAGGGAGAGAGTTCGCGCGAGGGAGAGAGTTCGCGCGAGGGAGAGAGTTCGCGCGAGGGAGAGAGTTCGCGCGAGGGAGAGAGTTCGCGCGAGGGAGAGAGTTCGCGCGAGGGAGAGAGTTCGCGCGAGGGAGAGAGTTCGCGCGAGGGAGAGAGTTCGCGCGAGGGAGAGAGTTCGCGCGAGGGAGAGAGTTCGCGCGAGGGAGAGAGTTCGCGCGAGGGAGAGAGTTCGCGCGAGGGAGAGAGTTCGCGCGAGGGAGAGAGTTCGCGCGAGGGAGAGAGTTCGCGCGAGGGAGAGAGTTCGCGCGAGGGAGAGAGTTCGCGCGAGGGAGAGAGTTCGCGCGAGGGAGAGTGTGCGCGGGAGGGAGAGAGTTCGCGGGAGGGAGAGAGTTCGCGCGAGGGAGAGAGTTCGCGCGAGGGAGAGAGTTCGCGCGAGGGAGAGAGTTCGCGCGAGGGAGAGAGTTCGCGCGAGGGAGAGAGTTCGCGCGAGGGAGAGAGTTCGCGCGAGGGAGAGAGTTCGCGCGAGGGAGAGAGTTCGCGCGAGGGAGAGAGTTCGCGCGAGGGAGAGAGTGCGCGCGAGGGAGAGAGTGCGCACAGGGGAGAGAGTGCGCGCGAGGGAGAGAGTGCGCGCGAGGGAGAGAGTGCGCGTGAGGGAGAGAGTGCGTGCGACTGAGAGTGTGCGCGCGAGGGAGAGAGTGCGCGCGAGGGAGAGAATGCGCGCGAGGGAGAGAGTATGTGTGTCTCTGTCTGTGTGTGTGAGGGAGAGCGTGTGTGTGAGGGAGAGTGTGTGTGTGAGGGAGAGTGTGTGTGTGAGGGAGAGTGTGTGTGTGAGGGAGTGTGTGTGTGTGATGGAGTGTGTGTGTGTGAGGGAGAGTGTGTGTGTGAGGGAGAGAGTTCGCGCGAGAGAGAGAGTGCGCGCGAGGGAGAGAGTGCGCGTGAGGGAGAGAGTGCGTGCGACTGAGAGTGTGCGCGCGAGGGAGAGAGTGCGCGCGAGGGAGAGAGTGCGCGCGAGGGAGAGAGTGTGTGTGTCTCTGTCTGTGTGTGTGAGGGAGAGCGTGTGTGTGAGGGAGAGTGTGTGTGTGAGGGAGAGTGTGTGTGTGAGGGAGAGTGTGTGTGTGTCTCTGTCTGTATGTGAGAGGGAGAGTGTGTGTGTGAGGGAGAGTATGTGTGTGTCTCTGTCTGCGTGTATGAGGGAGAGTGTGTGTGTGAGGGAGAGTGTGTGTGAGGGAGAGTGTGTGTGTGAGGGACAGTGTGTGTGTGAGGGAGAGTGTGTGTGTGAGGGAGAGTGTGTGTGTGAGGGAGAGTGTGTGTGTCTCTGTCTGTGTGTGTGAGGGAGAGTGTGTGTGTGTGTGAGGGAGTGTGTGTGTGTGAGGGAGTGTGTGTGTGTGTGTGAGGGAGTGTGTGTGTGTGAGGGAGTGTGTGTGTGAGGCTGAGTGTGTGTGTGAGGGAGAGAGTGTGTGTGTGTGAGTCTCTGTCTGTGTGTGTGAGGGAGAGTGTGTGTGTGAGGGAGAGTGTGTGTGTGAGGGAGAGAGTGTGTGTGAGGGAGAGTGTGTGTGTGAGGGAGTGTGTGTGTGTGAGGGAGTGTGTGTGTGTGATGGAGTGTGTGTGTGTGAGGGATAGTGCGCGTGAGAGAGAGCGAGCGCGAGGGAGAGAGTTCGCGCGAGGGAGAGAGTGCGCGCTAGGGAGAGAGTGCGCGCTAGGGAGAGAGTGCGCGCGCGGGTGAGAGTGCGCGCGAGGGAGAGAGTGCGCGCGAGGGAGAGAGTGCGCGCGAGGGAGAGAGTGCGCGCGACTGAGAGTGTGCGCGCGAGGGTGAGAGTGCACGCGAGGCAGAAAGTGCGCGCGAGGGAGAGAGTGCGCGCTAGGGAGAGAGTGCGCGCGAGGGAGAGAGTGCGCGCGAGGGAGAGAGTGCGCGCGAGGGAGAGAGTGCGCGCGAGGGAGAGAGTGCGCGCGAGGGAGAGAGTGCGCGCGAGGGAGAGAGTGCGCGCGAGGGAGAGTGTGCGCGGG
>NW_027251565.1:0-42864 GCF_044704955.1 Pristiophorus japonicus
CTCGCTTCCCCTCTCTCTCTCCGTCTCTCGCTTCCCCCTCTTTCTCACCGTCTCTCACTCCCCCTCTCTCTCTCCGTCTCTCGCTTCCTCTCTCTCTCTCCGTCTCTCTCCATCTCTCGCTCCCCCTCTCTCTCTCCATCTCTCGCTCCCCCTCTCTCTCTCCGTCTCTCGCTTCCCCCTCTTTCTCACCGTCTCTCACTCCCCCTCTCTCTCTCCATCTCTCGCTCCCTGTCTCTCTCCATCTCTCGCTCCCCCTCTCTCTCTCCATCTCTCACTCCCCCTCTCTCTCTCCGTCTCTCGCTTCCTCTCTCTCTCTCCGTCTCTCTCCATCTCTCGCTCCCTGTCTCTCTCCATCTCTCGCTCCCCCTCTCTCTCTCCGTCTCTCGCTCCCCCCCTCTCTCTCTCCGTCTCTCGCTCCGCCTTTCTCACTGCGTCTCTCGCTCCCCCTCTCTCCCTCCATCTCTGACTCCCTCTCTCTCTCTCCATCTCTCGCTCCCTGTCTCTCTCTGTCTCTCGCTCCCCCTCTCTCCCTCCATCTCTCACTCCCTCTCTCTCTCTCTCCCCTGTCTCTCTCCGTCTCTTGCTCCCCCTCTCTCTCTCCATCTCTCGCTTCCCCTCTCTCGATCTCCGTCTCTCGCTCCCCCCCTCTCTCTCTCCGTCTCTCGCTCCGCCTTTCTCACTGCGTCTCTCGCTCCCCCTCTATCACTCCAACTCTCACTCCCTCTCTCTCTCTCCATCTCTCCATCTCTCGCTCCCCCTCTATCACTCCAACTCTCACTCCCTCTCTCTCTCTCCCCGTCTCTCTCCGTCTCTTGCTCCCCCTCTCTCTCTCCATCTCTCGCTTCTCCTCTCTCTCTCCATCTCTCGCTTCCCCTCTCTCGATCTCCGTCTCTCGCTCCCCCCCTCTCTCTCTCCGTCTCTCGCTCCGCCTTTCTCACTGCGTCTCTCGCTCCCCCTCTCTCCCTCCAACTATCACTCCATCTCTCTCTCTCCATCTTTCGCTCCCCTCTCTCTCTCCGTCTCTCGCTCCCCTTCTCTCTCTCCATATCTCGCTCCCCCCTCTCTCTCCATCTCTCGCTCTCCCCTCTCTCTCTCCGTCTCTCGCTCCGCCTTTCTCACTGCGTCTCTCGCTCCCCCTGTCTCTCTCCGTCTCTCGCTCCCCCTCTCTCAATCTCCATCTCTTGCTCCCCGTCTCTCTCTCCGTCTCTCGCTCCTTCTCTCTCTCTCCGTCTCTCGCTCCCTCTCTCTCTCTCCGTCTCTCGCTCCCACTCTCTCTCCCCGTCTCTCTCTCCATCTCTCACTCCCCCTCGCGCTTTCCGTCTCTTGCACCCCCTCTCTCTCTGCGTCTCTCGCTCCCTCTCTCTCTCTCCGTCTCTCACTCCCACTCTCTCTCCCCGTCTCTCTCTCCGTCTCTCACTCCCCCTCGCACTCTCTGTCTCTTGCACCCCCTCTCTCTCTCCATCTCTCGCTCCCTCTCTCTCTCTCCGTCTCTCGCTCCCCCTCTCTCTCTCCCTCTCTCCGTCTCTCACTCCCCTCGCGCTCTCCATCTCTCGCACCCCCTCTCTCTCTCCGTCTCTCTCTCTCACCGTCTCTCGCTCCCCCTCTCTCTCTCTGTCTCTCGCTCCCCCTCTCTCTCTCCGTCTCTCGCTCCCACTCTCTCTCTCCGCCTCACGCTCCCCCTTCTCTGTCTGTCTCTGGCTCCCCTGCTCTCTCTCTCCGTCTCTCGCTCCCCTGCTCTCTCTCTCCGTCTCTCGCTCCCCTGCTCTCTCTCTCCATCTCTCCCTCCCCTCTCTCTCTCCGTCTCTCGCTCCCCCTCTCTCTCTCCGTCTCTGGCTCCCCTGTTCTCTCTCTCCGTCTCTCGCTCCCTCTCTCTCTCTCCGTCTCTCGCTCCCCCTCTCTCTCTCCCTCTCTCCGTCTCTCACTCCCCCTCGCGCTCTCCATCTCTCGCACCCCCTCTCTCTCTCCGTCTCTCGCTCCCTCTCTCTCTCACCGTCTCTCGCTCCCCCTCTCTCTCTCTGTCTCTCGCTCCCCCTCTCTCTCTCCGTCTCTCGCTCCCACTCTCTCTCTCCGCCTCACGCTCCCCCTCTCTCTCTCCGTCTCTGGCTCCCCTGTTCTCTCTCTCCGTCTCTCGCTCCCCCTCTCTCTCCCCCTCTCTCTCTTGCTCCCTCTCTCTCTCTTGCTCCCTCTCTCTCTCTCCATCTCTCCCTCCCCCTCTCTCTCTCCGTCTCTCTCTCCCCCTCTCTCTCTCCATCTCTCGCTCCCCTGCTCTTGCTCCGTCTCTCTCTCTCTCTGTCTCTCACTCCCGCTCCCTCTCTCTCCGTCTCTCGTTCCCTCTCTCTCTCCGTCACGCGCTCCCTCTCTCTCTCTCTCTCTGCATCTCTCGCTCCCTCTCTCTCTCTCTCTGCGTCTCTCGCTCCCTCTCTCTCCGTCTCTCGCTCCCTCTCTCTCTCTCTCTCCGTCTCTCGCTCCCCCTCTCTCTCTCTCTGCGTCTCTTGCTCCCCCTCTCGCTCCCCCTCTCTCTCTCTCCGTCTCTCGCTCCCACTCTCTCTCTCTCCATCTCTCCCTCCTCCTCTCTCTCACCCCCTCGCTCTCTCCGTCTCTCGCTCCCTCTCTCTCTCTTGCTCCCTCTCTCACTCTGCGTCTCTCGCTCCCCCTCTCACTCCCTCTCTCTCTCTCTCTGCGTCTCTCGCTCCCTCTCTCTCCGTCTCACGCTCCCTCTCTCTCTCTCTCTCCATGTCTCTCGCTCCCCCTCTCTCTCTCGCACCCCCCCTCTCTCTCCCTCTCTCTCCCCCTCACTCTCCGTCTCTCGCTCCCTCTCTCTCTCGCTCCCTCTCTCTGTCTCTGTCTCTCGCTCCCCCTCTCTGTCTCTGTCTCTCGCTCCCCCTCTCTCTCTCTCCATGTCTCTCGCTCCCCCCCCTCTCTCTCCCTCTCTCTCGCTCCCCCCTCTCTCTCTCCCTCTCTCTCGCTCCCCCTCTCTCTCTCCCTCTCTCTCGCTCCCCATCTCTCTCTTCGTCTCTCGCTCCCCCTCTCTCTCTTCATCTCTCGCTCCCCCTCTCTCTCTTCGTCTCTCGCTCCCCCTCTCTCTCTCTCCATGTCTCTCGCTCCCCCTCTCTCTCTCTCCATGTCTCTCGCTCCCCCTCTCTCTCTCTCTCCGTCTCTCTCTCCCCCCCTCTCTCTCTCCCTCTCTCTCGCTCCTCCTCTCTCTCCATCTCTTGCTCCCCCTCTCTCTCTCCGTCTCCCGCTCCCCCTCTCTCGCTCCCCCTCTCTCTCTCCCTCCCCGTTTCTCGCTCCACCTCTCTCTCTCCATCTCCCGCTCCCCCTCTCTCACTGCTTCACTCGCTCCCACTCTCTCTCTCCTTCTCTCACTCCCTCTCTCTCCGTCTCTCGCTACCCCTCTCTCTCTCTCTCTCCCTCCCTCTCTCTCTCCCTCCCTCTCTCTCTCTATCCGTCTCTCACTCCCCCTCTCTCTCTCCATCTCTCGCTCCCCGTCTCTCTCTCCGTCTCTCGCACCGTCCCTCACTCTCTCCGTCTCTCGCTCCCCATCTCTCTCTCTGCGTCACTCGCTCCCTCTCTCTCCCTGTCTCTCACTCCCCCTCCCTCTCTCTCTGTCTCTCACTCCCCCTCCCTCTCTCTCTGTCTCTCACTCCCCTGCTCTTGCTCCGTCTCTCTCTCTCTCTGTCTCTCACTCCCGCTCCCTCTCTCTCCGTCTCTCGTTCCCTCTCTCTCTCCGTCACGCGCTCTCTCTCTCGCTCCGTCTCTCGCTCCCCCCCTCTCTCTCCGTCTCTCGCTCCCTCTCTCTCTCCATCACGCGCTCACTCTCTCTCTCTCCATCTCTCGCTCCCCTGCTCTTGCTCCGTCTCTCTCTCTCTCTCTGCCTCTCACTCCCGCTCCCTCTCTCTCCGTCTCTCGTTCCCTCTCTCTCTCCGTCACGCGCTCCCTCTCTCGCTCCGTCTCTCGGTCCCCCCCTCTCTCTCCGTCTCTCGCTCCCTCGCTCTCTCCATCACGCGCTCACTCTCTCTCTCTCCATCTCTCGCTCCCCTGCTCTTGCTCCGTCTCTCTCTCTCTCTCTCACTCCTGCTCCCTCTCTCTCCGTCTCTCGTTCCCTCTCTCTCTCCGTCACGCGCTCCCTCTCTCTCTCTCTGCATCTCTCGCTCCCTCTCTCTCTCTCTGCGTCTCTCGCTCCCTCTCTCTCCGTCTCTCGCTCCCTCTCTCTCTCTCTCTGCGTCTCTCGCTCCCCCTCTCTCTCTCTGCGTCTCTCGCTCCCCCTCTCTCTCTCCGTCTCTCGCTCCCCCTCTCTCTCTCCGTCTCTCGCTCCCCCTCTCGCTCCGTCTCTCGCTCCCCCCCTCTCTCTCTGTCTCTCGCTCCCCCTCTCTCTCTCCGTCCCTCCCTCGCTCTTTTTCTCATTCTCCCTCCCTCGCTCTTTTTCTCTCTCTCCCTCCCACGCTCTTTTTCTCTCTCTCCCTCCCTCTCTCTATCTCCCCCTCTCTCTCTATCTGTCTCTCGCTCCCCCTCTCTCTCTGCATCTCTCGCTCCCCCTCTCTCTCTCTCTCTGCATCTCTCGCTCCCCCTCTCTCTCTCCGTCTCTCGCTCCCCCTCTCTCTCTCCGTCTCTCGCTCCCCCGCTCTCTCTCGCTCCCCTTCTCTCTCTCCGTCTCTCGCTCCCCCTCTCTCTCTCCGTCTCTCGCGTCCCCGATCTCTCTCCGTCTCTCGCTTCCCCCTCTTTCTCTCCGTCTCTCTCTCCCTCTCTCTCTCTCCGTCTCTCGCTCCCCCTCTCTCTCTCTCCATCTCTCACTCCACTGCTATTGCTCCGTCTCTCTCTCTCTCTCTGTCTCTCACTCCCCCTCCCTCTCTCTCCGTCTCTCGCTCCCTCTCTCTCTCCGTCACGCGCTCCCTCTCTCTCTCTCTCTCTGCGTCTCTCGCTCCCTCTCTCTCTCTCTGCGTCTCTCGCTCCCTCTCTCTCTCTCCCTGCGTCTCTCGCTCCCTCTCTCTCTCTCTCTCTGCGTCCCTCGCTCCCCCTCTCTCTCTCTCTGCGTCTCTCGCTCCCCTTCTCTCTGTCCGTCTCTCGCTCCCCCTCTCTCTCTCCGTCTCTCGCTCCCCCTCTCTCTCTCCGTCTCTCGCCCCCCCTCTCTCTCTCCGTCTCTCGCGTCCCCTCTCTCTCTCCGTCTCTCGCTTCCCCCTCTTTCTCTCCGTCTCTCGCTCACCCTCTCTCTCCCGTCTCTCGCTCCCCCTCTCTCTCTCCGTCTCTCGCTCCCCCTCTCTCTCTCTCGCTCCCCCCTCTCTCTCTCTGTCTCTCGCTCCCCCCCTCTCTCTCCTTCTCTTGCTCCCCCTCTCTCTCACCATCTCTGTCTCCATCTCTCGCTCCCCCTCTCTCTCTCCATCTCTCCCTCTCTCGCTCCCCTGTCTCTCTCCTTCTCTCACTCCCCCCTCTCTCTCTCCGTCTCTCGCTCCCCCCTCTCTCTTGCTCCCTCTCTCTCTCTCCGTCTCTCACCTCCCCCTCACTCTCTCCGTCTCTCGCTCCCCCCTCTCTCTCGCTCCCTCTCTCTCTCTCGTCTCTCGCTCCCCCTCTCTCACTGCGTCTCTCGCTCCCCCTCTCTCTCTCCATCTCTCGCTCCCCCGTCTCTCTCTCCGTCTCTCGCTCCCCCTTCTCTCTCCGTCTCTCGCTCCCCCTTCTCTCTCCGTCTCTCGCTCCCCCTCTCTCTCTCTCCCGTCTCTCGCTCCCCCTCTCTCTCTATCCGTCTCTCGCTCCCCCTCTCTCTCTATCCGTCTCTCGCTCCCCCTCCGTCTCTCGCTCCCCCCTCTCTCCGTCTCTCGCTCCCCCTCTCTCGCTCCCCCCTCCCTCCGTCTCTCGCTCCCCCCTCTCTCCGTCTCTTGCTCTCCCCTCTCTCGCTCCCCCCTCCCTCCGTCTCTCGCTCCCCCCTCTCTCCGTCTCTCGCTCTCCCCTCTCTCGCTCCCCCCTCCCTCCGTCTCTCGCTCCCCCCTCTCTCCGTCTCTCGCTTCCCCCTCCCTCCGTCTCTCGCTCCCCCTTCTCTCTCCGTCTCTCGCTCCCCCTCTCTCTCTCTCCGTCTCTCGCTCCCCCTCTCTCTCTATCCGTCTCTCGCTCCCCCTCCCTCTCCGTCTCTCGCTCCCCCTCTCTCGCTCACCCCTCTCTCCGTCTCTCGCTCCCCCCTCCCTCCGTCTCTCGCTCCCCCCTCTCTCTGTCTCTCGCTCCCCTCTCTCACTCGCTCCCGCTCTCTCTCTCCGTCTCTCGCTCCCCCCCTCTCTCTCCGTCTCTCGCTCCCCCTCTCTCGCTCCCCCCTCTCTCCGTCTCTCGCTACCCCCTCTCTCCGTCTCTCGCTCCCCCCTCTCTCCGTCTCTCGCTGCCACCTCTCTCCGTCTCTCGCTCCCCCCTCTCTCCGTCTCTCGCTCCCCCCTCTCTCCGTCTCTCGCTCCCCCTCTCTCCGTCTCTCGCTGCCACCTCTCTCCGTCTCTCGCTCCCCCCTCTCTCCGTCTCTCGCTCCCCCCTCTCTCCGTCTCTCGCTCCCCCTCTCTCGCTCCCCCCTCTCTCCGTCTCTCGCTCCCCCCTCCCTCCGTCTCTCGCTCCCCCCTCTCTCTGTCTCTCGCTCCCCCTCTCTCACTCGCTCCCGCTCTCTCTCTCCGTCTCTCGCTCCCCCTCTCTCTCTCCGTCTCTCGCTCCCCCTCTCTCTCTCTCCGTCTCTCGCTCCCCCTCTCTCTCTCCGTCTCTCGCTCCCCCTCTCTCTCTCTCCGTCTCTCGCTCTCTCTCTCCGTCTCTCGCTCCGCCTTTCTCACTGCGTCTCTCGCTCCCCCTCTCTCTCTCCGTCTCTCGCTCCCCCTCTCTCTCTCTCCGTCTCTCGCTCCCCCTCTCTCTCTCTCCGTCTCTCGCTCCCCCTCTCTCTCTCCGTCTCTCGCTTCCCCCTCTTTCTCTCCGTCTCTCACTCCCCCTCTCTCTCTCCGTCTCTCTCCATCTCTCGCTCCCCGTCTCTCTCTCCCCGTCTCTCTCCGTCTCTCGCTCCCCCCTCTCTCTCCATCTCTCGCTCCCTCTCTCTCTCTCCATCTCTCGCTTCCCCTCTCTCAATCTCCGTCTCTCGCTCCCCCCTCTCTCTCTCCGTCTCTCGCTCCACCTTTCTCACTGCGTCTCTCGCTCCCCCTCTCTCCCTCCATCTCTCACTCCCTCTCTCTCTCTCCATCTCTCCATCTCTCGCTCCCCCTCTCTCCCTCCATCTCTCACTCCCTCTCTCTCTCCCCATCTCTCGCTCCCCCTGTCTCTCTCCGTCTCTCGCTCCCCCTCTCTCCCTCCATCTCTCACTCCCTCTCTCTCTCTCCATCTCTCCATCTCTCGCTCCCCCTGTCTCTCTCCATCTCTCGCTCCCCCTCTCGCTCTCCGTCTCTCACTCCCCCCTCTCTCTCCGTCTCTCACTTCCCCCTCTTTCTCTCCATCTCTCGCTCCCCCTCTCTCTCTCTCACCCTCTCCCTTCTCTCTCTCCGTCTCTCGCTCCCCCCCTCTCTCTCTCCGTCTCTCCCTCCCCCTCTCTCTCGCTTCCCCTCTCTCTCTCCGTCTCTTGCTCCACCTCTCTCTCACCATCTCTGTCTCCATCTCTGGCTCCCCCTGTCTCTCTCCCTCTCTCGCTCCCCCTGTCTCTCTCCTTCTAACGCTCCCCCCTCTCTCAATCTCTCGTTCCCCCCCTCTCTCTCTCCGTCTCTCGCTCCCCCTCTCTCTCTCTCCATCTCTCGCTCCCTCTCTGTCTCTCGCTCCCCCTCTCTCTCCATCTCTCGCTCCCCCTCTCTCTCTCCATCTCTCGCTTCCCCTCTCTCTCTCCGTCTCTCGCTTCCCCCTCTTTCTCTCCGTCTCTCGCTCCCCCTCTCTCTCTCCGTCTCTCGCCCCCCCCTCTCTCTCTCCGTCTCTCCCTTCCTCTCTCTCGCTCCCTCTGTCTCTCTGTCTCTCTCGCTCCCCGTCTCTCTCCGTCTCTCGCTCCCCCCTCTCTCTCCATCTCTCGCACCCCCTCTCTCTCTCCATCTCTCGCTTCCCCTCTCTCAATCTCCATCTCTCGCTCCCTCCCTCTCTCTCTCCGTCTCTCGCTCCGCCTTTCTCTCTCCGTCTCTCGCTCCCCCTCTCTCCCTCCATCTCTCACTCCCTCTCTCTCCCTCCCCGTCTCTCTCCATCTCTCGCTTCCCCTCTCTCGATCTCCGTCTCTCGCTCCCCCCCTCTCTCTCTCCGTCTCTCGCTCCGCCTTTCTCACTGCGTCTCTCGCTCCCCCTCTATCACTCCAACTCTCACTCCCTCGCTCTCTCTCCATCTTTCGCTCCCCTCTCTCTCCATATCTCGCTCCCCCTCTCTCTCTCCATCTCTCACTCTCCCCCCTCTCTCTCCGTCTCTCGCTCCCCCCTCTCTCCGTCTCTCGCTACCCCCTCTCTCCGTCTCTCGCTGCCACCTCTCTCCGTCTCTCGCTCCCCCCTCTCTCCGTCTCTCGCTCCCCCCTCTCTCCGTCTCTCGCTCCCCCCTCTCTCCGTCTCTCGCTCCCCCCTCCCTCCGTCTCTCGCTCCCCCCTCTCTCTGTCTCTCGCTCCCCCTCTCTCACTCGCTCCCGCTCTCTCTCTCCGTCTCTCGCTCCCCCTCTCTCTCTCCGTCTCTCGCACCTCCCCTCTCTCTCCGTCTCTCGCTCCCCCTCTCTCTCTCCCCCCCTCTCTCTCTCTGCCTCTCTCTCCGTCTCTCGCTCGCCCTCTCTCTCTCTCTGCCTCTCTCTCCGTCTCTCGCTCCCCCTCTATCTCTCTCTCCGTCTCTCGCTCCCCCCTCTCTCCCCATCTCTCACCCCCTCCTCGCTCTCTCCGTCTCTCGCTGCCCCTCTCGCTCTCTCTCCATCTCTCTCTCCCCGTCTCTCACTCATCCTCTCTCTCTCTCCATCTCTTGTTCCCCCTCTCTCTCTCTCCGTCTCTCACTCCCCCTCACGCTCTCCGTCTCTCGCTCCCCCTCTCTCGCTCCCCCTCTCTCTCTCTCCGTCTCTCGCTCCCCCTCTCTCTCTCCGTCTCTCGCTCCCCCTCTCTCTCTCCGTCTCTCGCTCCCTCTCTCTCTCTCCGTCTCTCGCTCCCCCCCTCTCTCTCTCTCTCTGCCTCTCTCTCCGTCTCTCGCTCCCCCTCTATCTCTCTCTCCGTCTCTCACTCCCCCTCGCGCTCTCCGTCTCTCGCTCCCTCTCTCTCTCTCTCCGACTCTCTCTCCGTCTCTCACTCCCCCTCTCTCTCTCACCATCTCTCGTTCCCCCTCCCTCTCTCTCCGTCTCTCGCTCTCCCCTCTCTCGCTCCCCCCTCCCTCCGTCTCTCGCTCCCCCCTCTCTCCGTCTCTCGCTCCCCCCTCTCTCCGTCTCTCACTCCCACTCTCTCTCCCCGTCTCTCTCTCCGTCTCTCACTCCCCCTCGCACTCTCCGTCTCTCGCTCCCCCTCTCTCACTCTCTCCGTCTCTCGCTCCCCCTCTATCTCTCTCCCCGTCTCTCGCTCCCCCTCTCTCTCTCTCTCTCTCTCTCAGCCTCTCTCTCCGTGTCTGGCTCCCCCCCGCTCTCTCTCCGTCTCTCGCTCCCCCTCTCTCACTCTCTCCGTCTCTCGCTCCCCCTCTCTCACTCTCTCCGTCTCTCGCTCCCCCTCTCTCTCTCCGTCTCTCGCTCCCCTTCTCTCTCTCCGTCTCTCGCTCCCCCCTCTTTCTCACCGTCTCTCACTCCCCCTCTCTCTCCGTCTCTCGCTTCCTCTCTCTCTCTCCGTCTCTCTCCATCTCTCGCTCCCCGTCTCTCTCCGTCTCTCGCTCCCCCCTCTCTCTCCATCTCTCGCTCCCCCTCTCTCTCTCCATCTCTCGCTTCCCCTCTCTCAATCTCCGTCTCTCGCTCCCCCCCTCTCTCTCTCCGTCTCTCGCTCCGCCTTTCTCACTGCGTCTCTCGCTCCCCCTCTCTCCCTCCATCTCTCACTCCCTCTCTCTCTCTCCATCTCTCGCTTCCCCTCTCTCAATCTCCGTCTCTCGCTCCCCCCCTCTCTCTCTCCGTCTCTCGCTCCGCCTTTCTCACTGCATCTCTCGCTCCCCCTCTATCACTCCAACTCTCACTCCTTCTCTCTCTCCCCGTCTCTCTCCGTCTCTTGCTCCCCCTCTCTCTCTCAATCTCTCGCTTCCCCTCTCTCTCTCCATCTCTCGCTTCCCCTCTCTCGATCTCCGTCTCTCGCTCCCCCCCTCTCTCTCTCCGTCTCTCGCTCCGCCTTTCTCACTGCGTCTCTCGCTCCCCCTCTCTCCCTCCAACTCTCACTCCATCTCTCTCTCTCCATCTTTCGCTCCCCTCTCTCTCTCTGTCTCTCGCTCCCCTTCTCTCTCTCCATATCTCGCTCCCCCCTCTCTCTCCATCTCTCGCTCTCCCCTCTCTCTCTCCGTCTCTCGCTCCGCCTTTCTCACTGCGTCTCTCGCTCCCCCTCTCTCTCTCCATCTCTCGCTCCCTCTCTCTCTCCCCCTCTCTCTCTCCCTCTCTCCGTCTCTCACTCCCCCTCGCGCTCTCCATCTCTCGCACCCCCTCTCTCTCTCCGTCTCTCGCTCCCTCTCTCTCTCACCGTCTCTCGCTCCCCCTCTCTCTCTCTGTCTCTCGCTCCCCCTCTCTCTCTCCGTCTCTTGCTCCCACTCTCTCTCTCCGCCTCACGCTCCCCCTTCTCTGTCTGTCTCTGGCTCCCCTGCTCTCTCTCTCCGTCTCTCGCTCCCCTGCTCTCTCTCTCCGTCTCTCGCTCTCCTGCTCTCTCTCTCCATCTCTCCCTCCCCCTCTCTCTCTCCGTCTCTCGCTCCCCCTCTCTCTCTCCGTCTCTGGCTCCCCTGTTCTCTCTCTCCGTCTCTCGCTCCCCTGCTCTCTCTCTCCGTCTCTCGCTCCCCCTCTCTCTCTCCGTCTCTCGCTCCCCCTCTCTCTCTTGCTCCCTCTCTCTCTCTTGCTCCCTCTCTCTCTCTCCATCTCTCCCTCCCCCTCTCTCTCTCCGTCTCTCTCTCCCCCTCTCTCTCTCCATCTCTCGCTCCCCTGCTCTTGCTCCGTCTCTCTCTCTCTCTGTCTCTCACTCCCGCTCCCTCTCTCTCCGTCTCTCGTTCCCTCTCTCTCTCCGTCACGCGCTCCCTCTCTCTCTCTCTCTCTGCATCTCTCGCTCCCTCTCTCTCTCTCTCTGCGTCTCTCGCTCCCTCTCTCTCCGTCTCTCGCTCCCTCTCTCTCTCTCTCTCCGTCTCTCGCTCCCCCTCTCTCTCTCTCTGCGTCTCTTGCTCCCCCTCTCGCTCCCCCTCTCTCTATCTCCGTCTCTCGCTCCCACTCTCTCTCTCTCCATCTCTCCCTCCTCCTCTCTCTCACCCCCTCGCTCTCTCCGTCTCTCGCTCCCTCTCTCTCTCTTGCTCCCTCTCTCACTCTGCGTCTCTCGCTCCCCCTCTCACTCCCTCTCTCTCTCTCTCTGCGTCTCTCGCTCCCTCTCTCTCCGTCTCTCGCTCCCTCTCTCTCTCTCTCTCCATGTCTCTCGCTCCCCCTCTCTCTCTCGCACCCCCCCTCTCTCTCCCTCTCTCTCCCCCTCACTCTCCGTCTCTCGCTCCCTCTCTCTCTCGCTCCCTCTCTCTGTCTCTGTCTCTCGCTCCCCCTCTCTGTCTCTGTCTCTCGCTCCCCCTCTCTCTCTCTCCATGTCTCTCGCTCCCCCCCCCTCTCTCTCCCTCTCTCTCGCTCCCCCCCTCTCTCTCTCCCTCTCTCTCGCTCCCCCCCTCTCTCTCTCCCTCTCTCTCGCTCCCTCTCTCTCGCTCCCCCTCTCTCTCTTCGTCTCTCGCTCCCCCTCTCTCTCTTCATCTCTCGCTCCCCCTCTCTCTCTTCGTCTCTCGCTCCCCCTCTCTCTCTCTCCATGTCTCTCGCTCCCCCTCTCTCTCTCTCCATGTCTCTCGCTCCCCCTCTCTCTCTCTCTCCGTCTCTCTCTCCCCCCCTCTCTCTCCCTCTCTCTCGCTCCCCCTCTCTCTCCATCTCTTGCTCCCCCTCTCTCTCTCCGTCTCCCGCTCCCCCTCTCTCGCTCCCCCTCTCTCTCTCCCTCCCCGTTTCTCGCTCCACCTCTCTCTCTCCATCTCCCGCTCCCCCTCTCTCACTGCTTCACTCGCTCCCACTCTCTCTCTCCGTCTCTCGCTACCCCTCTCTCTCTCTCTCTCCCTCCCTCTCTCTCTCCCTCCCTCTCTCTCTCTATCCGTCTCTCACTCCCCCTCTCTCTCTCCATCTCTCGCTCCCCGTCTCTCTCTCCGTCTCTCGCACCGTCCCTCACTCTCTCCGTCTCTCGCTCCCCATCTCTCTCTCTGCGTCACTCGCTCCCTCTCTCTCTCTGTCTCTCACTCCCCCTCCCTCTCTCTCTGTCTCTCACTCCCCCTCCCTCTCTCTCTGTCTCTCACTCCCCTGCTCTTGCTCCGTCTCTCTCTCTCTCTGTCTCTCACTCCCGCTCCCTCTCTCTCCGTCTCTCGGTCCCCCCCTCTCTCTCCGTCTCTCGCTCCCTCTCTCTCTCCATCACGCGCTCACTCTCTCTCTCTCCATCTCTCGCTCCCCTGCTCTTGCTCCGTCTCTCTCTCTCTCTCTCACTCCTGCTCCCTCTCTCTCCGTCTCTCGTTCCCTCTCTCTCTCCGTCACGCGCTCCCTCTCTCGCTCCGTCTCTCGGTCCCCCCCTCTCGCTCCCTCTCTCTCTCCATCACGCGCTCACTCTCTCTCTCTCCATCTCTCGCTCCCCTGCTCTTGCTCCGTCTCTCTCTCTCTCTCTCACTCCTGCTCCCTCTCTCTCCGTCTCTCGTTCCCTCTCTCTCTCCGTCACGCGCTCCCTCTCTCTCTCTCTGCATCTCTCGCTCCCTCTCTCTCTCTCTCTGCGTCTCTCGCTCCCTCTCTCTCCGTCTCTCGCTCCCTCTCTCTCTCTCTCTGCGTCTCTCGCTCCCCCTCTTTCTCTCTGCGTCTCTCGCTCCCCCTCTCTCTCTCCGTCTCTCGCTCCCCCTCTCTCACTCCGTCTCTCGCTCCCCCTCTCGCTCCGTCTCTCGCTCCCCCCCTCTCTCTCTGTCTCTCGCTCCCCCTCTCTCTCTCCGTCCCTCCCTCGCTCTTTTTCTCATTCTCCCTCCCTCGCTCTTTTTCTCTCTCTCCCTCCCACGCTCTTTTTCTCTCTCTCCCTCCCTCTCTCTATCTCCCCCTCTCTCTCTATCTGTCTCTCGCTCCCCCTCTCTCTCTGCATCTCTCGCTCCCCCTCTCTCTCTCTCTCTGCATCTCTCGCTCCCCCTCTCTCTCTCCGTCTCTCGCTCCCCCTCTCTCTCTCCGTCTCTCGCTCCCCCGCTCTCTCTCGCTCCCCTTCTCTCTCTCCGTCTCTCGCTCCCCCTCTCTCTCTCCGTCTCTCGCGTCCCCGATCTCTCTCCGTCTCTCGCTTCCCCCTCTTTCTCTCCGTCTCTCTCTCCCTCTCTCTCTCTCCGTCTCTCGCTCCCCCTCTCTCTCTCATGATCTCTCTCTCCATCTCTCACTCCCCTGCTATTGCTCCGTCTCTCTCTCTCTCTCTGTCTCTCACTCCCCCTCCCTCTCTCTCCGTCTCTCGCTCCCTCTCTCTCTCCGTCACGCGCTCCCTCTCTCTCTCTCTCTCTGCGTCTCTCGCTCCCTCTCTCTCTCTCTGCGTCTCTCGCTCCCTCTCTCTCTCTCCCTGCGTCTCTCGCTCCCTCTCTCTCTCTCTCTCTCTCTGCGTCCCTCGCTCCCCCTCTCTCTCTCTCTGCGTATCTCGCTCCCCTTCTCTCTGTCCGTCTCTCGCTCCCCCTCTCTCTCTCCGTCTCTCGCTCCCCCTCTCTCTCTCCGTCTCTCGCCCCCCCTCTCTCTCTCCGTCTCTCGCGTCCCCTCTCTCTCTCCGTCTCTCGCGTCCCCTCTCTCTCTCCGTCTCTCGCTTCCCCCTCTTTCTCTCCGTCTCTCGCTCACCCTCTCTCTCCGTCTCTCGCTCCCCCTCTCTCTCTCCGTCTCTCGCTCCCCCTCTCTCTCTCTCTCGCTCCCCCCTCTCTCTCTCTGTCTCTCGCTCCCCCCCTCTCTCTCTCCGTCTCTTGCTCCCCCTCTCTCTCACCATCTCTGTCTCCATCTCTCGCTCCCCCTCTCTCTCTCCCTCTCTCGCTCCCCCTGTCTCTCTCCTTCTCTCACTCCCCCCTCTCTCTCTCCGTCTCTCGCTCCCCCCTCTCTCTCGCTCCCTCTCTCTCTCTCCGTCTCTCACTCCCCCTCACTCTCTCCGTCTCTCGCTCCCCCCTCTCTCTCGCTCCCTCTCTCTCTCTCCGTCTCTCGCTCCCCCTCTCTCACTGCGTCTCTCGCTCCCCCTCTCTCTCTCCATCTCTCGCTCCCCGTCTCTCTCTCCGTCTCTCGCTCCCCCTTCTCTCTCCGTCTCTCGCTCCCCCTCTCTCTCTCTCCGTCTCTCGCTCCCCCTCTCTCTCTCTCCGTCTCTCGCTCCCCCCTCTCTCCGTCTCTCGCTCCCCCCTCTCTCGCTCCCCCCTCCCTCCGTCTCTCGCTCCCCCTCTCTCCGTCTCTTGCTCTCCCCTCTCTCGCTCCCCCCTCCCTCCGTCTCTCGCTCCCCCCTCTCTCCGTCTCTCGCTCTCCCCTCTCTCGCTCCCCCCTCCCTCCGTCTCTCGCTCCCCCCTCTCTCCGTCTCTCGCTCCCCCCTCCCTCCGTCTCTCGCTCCCCCTTCTCTCTCCGTCTCTCGCTCCCCCTCTCTCTCTCTCCGTCTCTCGCTCCCCCTCTCTCTCTATCCGTCTCTCGCTCCCCCTCCCTCTCCGTCTCTCGCTCCCCCTCTCTCGCTCACCCCTCTCTCCGTCTCTCGCTCCCCCCTCCCTCCGTCTCTTGCTCCCCCTCTCTCTGTCTCTCGCTCCCCCTCACTCACTCGCTCCCGCTCTCTCTCTCCGTCTCTCGCTCCCCCCCTCTCTCTCCGTCTCTCGCTCCCCCTCTCTCGCTCCCCCCTCTCTCCGTCTCTCGCTACCCCCTCTCTCCGTCTCTCGCTCCCCCCTCTCTCCGTCTCTCGCTGCCACCTCTCTCCGTCTCTCGCTCCCCCCTCTCTCCGTCTCTCGCTCCCCCCTCTCTCCGTCTCTCGCTCCCCCTCTCTCGCTCCCCCCTCTCTCCGTCTCTCGCTCCCCCCTCCCTCCGTCTCTCGCTCCCCCCTCTCTCTGTCTCTCGCTCCCCCTCTCTCACTCGCTCCCGCTCTCTCTCTCCGTCTCTCGCTCCCCCTCTCTCTCTCCGTCTCTCGCTCCCCCTCTCTCTCTCTCCGTCTCTCGCTCCCCCTCTCTCTCTCCGTCTCTCGCTCCCCCTCTCTCTCTCTCCATCTCTCGCTCTCTCTCTCCGTCTCTCGCTCCGCCTTTCTCACTGCGTCTCTCGCTCCCCCTCTCTCTCTCCGTCTCTCGCTCCCCCTCTCTCTCTCTCCGTCTCTCGCTCCCCCTCTCTCTCTCTCCGTCTCTCGCTCCCCCTCTCTCTCTCCGTCTCTCGCTTCCCCCTCTTTCTCTCCGTCTCTCACTCCCCCTCTCTCTCTCCGTCTCTCTCCATCTCTCGCTCCCCGTCTCTCTCTCCCCATCTCTCTCCGTCTCTCGCTCCCCCCTCTCTCTCCATCTCTCGCTCCCTCTCTCTCTCTCCATCTCTCGCTTCCCCTCTCTCAATCTCCGTCTCTCGCTCCCCCCTCTCTCTCTCCGTCTCTCGCTCCGCCTTTCTCACTGCGTCTCTCGCTCCCCCTCTCTCCCTCCATCTCTCACTCCCTCTCTCTCTCTCCATCTCTCCATCTCTCGCTCCCCCTCTCTCCCTCCATCTCTCACTCCCTCTCTCTCTCCCCATCTCTCGCTCCCCCTGTCTCTCTCCGTCTCTCGCTCCCCCTCTCTCCCTCCATCTCTCACTCCCTCTCTCTCTCTCCATCTCTCCATCTCTCGCTCCCCCTGTCTCTCTCCATCTCTCGCTCCCCCTCTCGCTCTCCGTCTCTCACTCCCCCCTCTCTCTCCGTCTCTCGCTTCCCCCTCTTTCTCTCCATCTCTCGCTCCCCCTCTCTCTCTCTCACCCTCTCCCTTCTCTCTCTCCGTCTCTCGCTCCCCCCCTCTCTCTCTCCGTCTCTCCCTCCCCCTCTCTCTCGCTTCCCCTCTCTCTCTCCGTCTCTTGCTCCCCCTCTCTCTCACCATCTCTGTCTCCATCTCTGGCTCCCCCTCTCTCTCTCCCTCTCTCGCTCCCCCTGTCTCTCTCCATCTCTGGCTCCCCCTGTCTCTCTCCTTCTAACGCTCCCCCCTCTCTCAATCTCTCATTCCCCCCCTCTCTCTCTCCGTCTCTCGCTCCCCCTCTCTCTCTCTCCATCTCTCGCTCCCTCTCTGTCTCTCGCTCCCCCTCTCTCTCCATCTCTCGCTCCCCCTCTCTCTCTCTCTGCGTCTCTTGCTCCCCCTCTCGCTCCCCCCTCTCTCTCTCCGTCTCTCGCTCCCACTCTCTCTCTCCATCTCTCCCTCCTCCTCTTTCTCACCCCCTCGCTCTCTCTCTCTCGCTCCCTCTCTCTCTGTTGCTCCCTCTCTCACTCTGCGTCTCTCGCTCCCCCTCTCGCTCCCCCTCTCGCTCCCACTCTCTCTCCGTCTCTCGCCCCCTCTCTCTCTCCGTCTCTCATTCCCCCTCTCGCTCTTTCCGTCTCTCAATCCCTCTCTCTCTCTCCGTCTCTCACTCCCCCTCTCTCTCTCCATCTCTCGCTCCCCCTATCTCTCTCTCCGTCTCTCGCTCCCCCTCTCTCTCTCTCCGTCTCTCACTCCCCCTCTCTCTCTCCGTCTCTCGCTCCCCCTATCTCTCTCTCCGTCTCTCGCTGCCCCTCTCTCTACGTCTCTTGTTCCCCCTCTCTCTCTCTCCGCCTCTCGCTCTCCCTCTCTCTCTCTCCGTCTTTCGCTCTCCCTCTCTCGCTCCATCTCTCGCTCCCCCCCTCTCTCTCCGTCTCTCGCTGCCTCTCTCTCGCTCCCGCTCTCTGTCTCTCGCTCCCCCCACTCTCTCGCTCCCCCTCTCTCTCCCCATGTCTCTCGCTCCCCCTCTCTCTCTCTCTCTCCATGTCTCTCGCTCCCCCTCTCTCTCTCTCTCGCACCACCCCCTCTCTCTCCCTCTCTCTCCCCCTCACTCTCCGTCTCTCGCTCCCTCTCTCTCTCGCTCCCTCTCTCTGTCTCTGTCTCTCGCTCCCCTCTCTCTCTCCCCATGTCTCTCGCTCCCCCTCTCTCTCTCTCCATGTCTCTCGCTCCCCCTCTCTCTCTCTCTCCGTCTCTCTCTCCCCCCCTCTCTCTCTCCCTCTCTCTCCTCTCTCGCTCCCCCTCTCTCTCCGTCTCTCGCTCCCCCTCTCTCTCTTCGTCTCTCGCTCCCCCTCTCTCTCTTCGTCTCTCGCTCCCCCTCTCTCTCTTCATCTCTCGCTCCCCCTCTCTCTCTCTCTCTCTCCGTCTCTCGATCCCCCTCTCTCTCTCTCTCCGTCTCTCGCTCCCACCATCTCTCTCTCCATCTCTCGCTCCCCCTCTCTCTCCGTCTCTCGCTCCCACTCTCCGTCTCTCGCTCCCACTCTCTCTCCGTCTCTCGCTCCTCCTCTCTCTCCGTCTCTCGCTCCCCCTCTCTCTCCGTCTCTCGCTCCCCCTCTCTCTCCGTCTCTCGCTCCCCCTCTCTCTCTTCGTCTCTCGCTCTCCCTCTCTCGCTTCGTCTCTCGCTCCCACTCTCACTCCGTCTCTCGCTCCCCCTCTCTCTCTTCGTCTATCGCTCCCCCTCTCTCTCTTCGTCTCTCGCTCCCCCTCTCTCTCTTCGTCTATCGCTCCCCCTCTCTCTCTTCGTCTCTCGCTCCCACCATCTCTCTCTCCCCCTCTCGCTCCCCCTCTCTCTCTCCGTCTCTCGCTCCCCCTCTATCTGTTCGTCTCTCGATCCCCCTCTCTCTCTTCATCTCTCGCTCCCCCTCTCTCTCTCCGTCTCTCGCTCCCCATCTCTCTCTCCGTCTCTCGCTCTCCCTCTCTCTCTTCATCTCTCGCTCCCCCTCTCTCTCTCCGTCTCTCGCTCCCCATCTCTCTCTCCGTCTCTCGCTCCCCCTCTCTCTCTCCATCTCTCGCTCTCCCTCTCTCTCTTCGTCTCTCGCTCCCCCTCTCTCTCTTCATCTCTCGCTCCCCCTCTCTCACTCCGTCTCTCGCTCTCCCTCTCTCTCTCCATCTCTCGCTCCCCCTCTTTCTCTCTCTCCATCTCTCGCTCCCCCTCTTTCTCTCTCTCCATCTCTCGCTCCCTCTCTTTCTCTCTCTCCATCTCTCGCTCCCCCTCTTTCTCTCTCTCCGTCTCTCACAGCACCTCTTTCTCTCATTCCGTCTCTCGCTCCCCCTCTTTCTCTCTCTCCGTCTCTCGATCCCCTTCTCTCTCTCTCTCTCTCTATGCTTATCTCTCCGTCACTCGCTCCCCCTCTCTCACTACGTCTCTCACTCCCCCTCTCTCTCTTCATCTCTCGCTCCCCCTCTCTCACTCAGTCTCTCGCTCTCCCTCTCTCTCTCCATCTCTCGCTCCCACTCTTTCTCTCTCTCCATCTCTCGCTCCCCCTCTTTCTCTCTCTCCATCTCTCGCTCCCCCTCTTTCTCTCTCTCCATCTCTCGCCTCCCCTCTTTCTCTCTCTCCATCTCTCGCTCCCCTCTTTCTCTCTCTCCATCTCTCGCTCCCCCTCTTTCTCTCTCTCCATCTCTCGCTCCCCCTCTTTCTCTCTCCATCTCTCGCTCCCCCTCTTTCTCTCTCTCCATCTCTCGCTCCCCCTCTTTCTCTCTCTCCATCTCTCGCTCCCCCTCTTTCTCTCTCTCCATCTCTCGCTCACCCTATTTCTCTCTCTCCGTCTCTCGCAGCACCTCTTTCTCTCATTCCGTCTCTCGCTCCCCCTCTTTCTCTCTCTCCGTCTCTCGATCACCTTCTCTCTCTCTCTCTCTCTATGCCTATCTATCCGTCACTCGATCCCCCTCTCTCTCTCCGTCTCTCGCTTCCCACTCTCTCTCTCCGTCTCTCGCTCCCCCTCTCTCTCTCTCGCTCCCTCCCTCTCTCTCTCCGTCTCTCGTTCCCCCCCTCTCTCTCTCCGTCTCGTTCCCCCCCTCTCTCTCTCCGTCTCTCCCTCCCCCTCTCTCTCGCTTCCCCTCTCTCTCTCCGTCTCTTGCTCCCCCTCTCTCTCACCATCTGTCTCCATCTCTCGCTCCCCCTCTCTCTCTCCCTCTCTCGCTCCCCCTGTCTCTCTCCTTCTCTCGCTCCCCCCTCTCTCTCTCCGTCTCTCGCTCCCCCCTCTCTCTCGCTCCCTCTCTCTCTCTCCATCTCTCGCTCCCCCTCACTCTCTCCGTCTCTCACTCCCTCTCTCTCTCTCCGTCTCTCGCTCCCTCTCTTGCTCTCTCCGTCTCTCGCTCGCCCTCTATCTCTCCCCCCCTCTCTCGCTCCCCCTCTCTCTCTCTGTCTCTCGCTCCCCCTCTCTCTCTCCGTCTCTCGCACCCCTTCTCTCTCTCCGTCTCTCGCTCCCCCCCTCTAACTCCATCTCTCGCTCCCCCTCTCTCTCTCCATCTCTCGCTCCCCCTCTCTCTCTCCGTCTATCGCTCCCACTCTCTCTCTCCGTCTCTCGCTCCCTCTCTCGCTCTCCGTCTCTCGTTCCCTCTCTCTCTCCGTCTCTCGCTCCCTCTCTCTCTCTCTCCGTCTCTCGCTCCCCCTCTCTCTCTCCGTCTCTCGCTCCCCCTCTCTCTCGCTCCGCCTCTCGTTCCCACTCTCGCTCCCCCTCTCTCTCCCCGTCTCTCGCCCCTCCCCTCGCTCTCTCCGTCTCTCGCTGCCCCTCTCCGTCTCTCACTCCCACTCTCTCTCCCCCTCTCTCTCTCCGTCTCTCACTCCCCCTCTCTCTCTCCGTCTCTCGCTTCCCCTCTCTCCCTCCGTCACTCGCTCCCACCCTCTCTCTCTCTCTGCGTCTCTCGCTCCCTCATTCTCTCCATCTTCCGCTCCCCCTCTTTCTCTCCGTCTCTCGCCCCCCCCCTCTCTCTCTCTCCATCTCTCGCTCCCCTGCTCCCCCTCTCCGTCTCTCACTCCCCCTCTCTCTCTCTCTGCCTCTCTCTCTGTCTCTCACTCCGTCTCTCGCTCCCCTTCTCTCTCTCCGTCTCTCGCTCCCCCTCTCTCTCTCCGTCTCTCGCCCCCCTCTCTCTCTCCGTCTCTCGTGTCCCCTCTCTCTCTCCGTCTCTCGCGTCCCCTCTCTCTCTCCGTCTCTCGCTTCCCCCTCTTTCTCTCCGTCTCTCGCTCCCCCTCTCTCTCTCCGTCTCTCGCTCCCACTCTCTCTCTCCGTCTCTCGCTCCCTCTCTCTCTCTCCGTCTCTCGCTCCCCCTCTCTCTCCGTCTCTCGCTCCCTCTATCTCTCCCCGTCTCTCGCTCCCTCTCTCTCTCCGTCTCTCGCTTCCCCCTCTTTCTCTCCGTCTCTCGCTCCCCCTCTCTCTCTCCGTCTCTCGCTCCCACTCTCTCTCTCCGTCTCTCGCTCCCTCTCTCTCTCTCCGTCTCTCGCTCCCCCTCTCTCTCCGTCTCTCGCTCCCTCTCTCTCTCTCCCTCTCTCTCTCTCCGTCTCTCACTCCCACTCTCTCTCCCCCTCTCTCCATCTCTCGTTCCCCCTCTCTCTCTCTCCGTCTCTCGCTCCCCCTCTCCGTCTCTCACTCCCCCCCTCTCTCTCTCCCCCTCGCGCTCTCCCTCTCTCTCTCTCTCTCTCTCTCTCCGTATCTCGCTCCCTCTCTCTCTCTCCGTCTCTCGCTCCCCCTCTCTCTCTCCGTCTCTCGCTCCCTCTCTCTCTCTCCCTCTCTTGCTACCCCCCTCTTTCACCGTCTCTCGCTCCCCCTCTCTTTCTCTGCGTATCTCGCTCCCTCTCTCTCTCCGTCTCTCGCTCCCCCTCTCTCTCTCCCCGTCTCTCGCTACCTCTCTCTCTCTCCGTCTCTCGCTCCCCCTCTCTCTCTCCGTCTCTCGCTCCCCCTCGCTCTCTCCCTCTCTCTCTCTCCATCTCTCGCTCCCCCTCTCTCTCTCCGTCTCTCGCTCGCTCCCTCTCTTGCTACCCCCCTCTTTCACCGTCTCTCGCTCCCCCTCTCTCTCTCTGCGTATCTCGCTCCCTCTCTCTCTCCGTCTCTCGCTCCCCTGCTCTCTCTCTCCGTCTCTCGCTCCCCCGCTCTCTCGCTTCCCCTCTCTCTCTCTCCGTCTCTCGTTCCCTCTCTCGCTCCCCCTCTCTCTCTCCGTCTCTCGTTCCCTCTCTCGCTCCCCCTCCCGCTCCCCCTCTCTCTCGCTCCCCCCCTCTCTCTCTCCACCTCTCTCTCTGTCTCTCGCTCGCCCTCTCTCTCTCCTTCCCTCCCTCGCACTTTTTCTTTCTCTCCCTCCCTCTCTCTCTCCCTCCCTCTCTATCTCTATCTCCGCCTCTCTCTCTGTCCATCTCTCGCTCCCCCTCTCTCTCTGCATCTCTCGCTCCCTCTCTCTCTCCGTCTCTCGCTGACCCTCTCTCTCCCCTCCTCTCTCTCTCCGTCTCTCACACCCCCTCACTCTCCCCCTCTCTCTCTCTACGTCTCTCGTTCCCCTTCTCTCTCTCTCCGTCTCTCGCTGACCGCCGCTCTCTCGCTCCCCCTCTCTCTCTCCGTCTCCCGCACACACTCTCTCGGTCCCCCTCTCTCTCTCCCTCTCTCGCTCTCTCTCGCTCCCCCTCTCTCGCTCCGCCTCTCACTCCCCCTCTCTGTCTCCATCTCTCGCTCCCCGTCTCTCTCCGTCTCTCGCTCCGCCCCGCTCTCTCTCTCTCTCCGTCTCTCGCTCCCGCTCTCTCTCTCCGTCTCCCGCTCCCCCTCCCCCTCTCTCTCCGTCTCTCGCTCCCTCTCTCTCTCTCCCCGTCTCTCGCTCCACCTTTCTCTCTCCGTCTCCCACTCCCCCTCTCTCACTGCGTCTCTCGCTCCCCCTCACTCTCTCCATCTCTCCCTCCCCCCCTCTCTCTCTCCGTCTCCCTCTCCGTCTCCCGCTCCCCCTCTCTCTCTGCGTCACTCGCTCCCAATCTCTCTCTCCTTCTCTCGCTCCCTCTCTCCGTCTCTCGCTCCCCCTCTCTCTCTCTCTAGCTCCCCCTCTCTCTCTCTGCCTCTCTCTCCCCCCTCACTCTCTTCGTCTCTCGCTCACCCGCTCTCTCCCTCCATCTGTCGCTGCCCCTCTCTCTCCGCCTCTCGCTCCCTCTCTCTCTCTGTCTCTCGCTCCCCCTCTCTCTCTCCATCTCTCACTCCCTCTCTCTCTCTCCATCTCTCGCTCCCCCTGTCTCTCTCCATCTCTCGCTCCCCCTGTCTCTCTCCGTCTCTCGCTCCCCCTCTCTCTCTCCGTCTCTCGCTCCCCCTCTCTCTCTCCGTCTCTCGCTCCCCCTCTCTCTCCGCCTCTCGCTCCCTCTCTCTCTCTGTCTCTCGCTCCCCCTCTCTCTCTCCATCTCTCACTCCCTCTCTCTCTCTCCATCTCTCGCTCCCCCTGTCTCTCTCCATCTCTCGCTCCCCCGTCTCTCTCCGTCTCTCGCTCCCCCTCTCCGTCTCTCGCTCCCCCTCTCTCTCTCCGTCTCTCGCTCCCTCTCTCTCTCTCCATCTCTCGCTCCCTCTCTCTCACTCCCCCTCTCTCTCTCTCCGTCTCTGGCTCCCCCCGTCTCTCTCTCCGTCTCTCGCTCTCCGTCTCTCGCTCCCCCTCTACCTCTCTCTCTCTCTCTCCGTCTCTCACTCCACCTCTCTCTCTCAGCCTCTCTCTCCGTCTCTCGCTCCCCCTCTCTCTCTCTCTCTGTCTCTCGCTCCCCCTCGCTCTCTCAGCCTCTCTCTCTGTCTCTCTGTCTCTCGCTCCCCCTCTCTCTCCGTCTCTCGCTCCCCTTCTCTCTCTCCGTCTCTCGCTCCCCTTCTCTCTCTCCGTCTCTCGCTCCCCCCTCTCTCTCCGTCTCTCGCTCCCCCTCTCTCTCTCTCTCTCCGTCTCTCGCTTCCTCCTCTCTCTCTCTGTCTCTCGCTCCCTCCCTCTCTCTCTCCGTCTCTCCCTCCCTCTCTCTCTCCGTCTCTCTCTCGCTCTGTCTCTCTCCGTCTCTCGCTCCCACTCTCTCTCTCCGTCTCTCGCACCCCCCCTCTCTCTCCGTCTCTCGCTCCCCCTCTCTCTCTCCCCCCCCTCTCTCTCCGTCTCTCGCTCCCCCTCTCTCTCTCTCTGCCTCTCTCTCCCGCTCCCCCTCCCCCTCTCTCTCCGTCTCTCGCTCACCCGCTCTCTCTCTCCGCCTCTCGCTCCCTCTCTCTCTCTGTCTCTCGCTCCCCCTCTCTCTCTCAATCTCTCACTCCCTCTCTCTCTCTCCATCTCTCGCTCCCCCTGTCTCTCTCCATCTCTCGCTCCCCCTGTCTCTCTCCGTCTCTCGCTCCCCCTCTCTCTCTCCGTCTCTCGCTCCCCCTCTCGCTCTCTGTCTCTCGCTCCCCCTCTCTATCTCTCCATCTCTCGCTCCCTCTCTCTCTCTCTCCATCTCTCGCTCCCTCTCTCTCACTCCTCCTCTCTCTCTCTCCGTCTCTCGCTGCCTCTCTCTCTCTCTCTCTCTTGCTCTCTCCGTTTCTCGCTCCCCCTCTCTCTCTCCGTCTCTGGCTCCCCCCCTCTCTCTCTCCGTCTCTCGCTCTCCGTCTCTCGCTCCCCCTCTTTCTCTCTCTCTCTCTCTCCGTCTCTCACTCCACCTCTCTCTCAGCCTCTCTCTCCGTCTCTCGCTCCCCCTCTCTCTCTCTCTCTGTCTCTCGCTCCCCCTCGCTCTCTCAGCCTCTCTCTCTGTCTCTCGCTCCCCCTCTCTTTACGTCTCTCGCTCCCCCCTCTCTCTCCGTCTCTCGCTCCCCCTCTCTCTCTCTCCTGTCTCTCGCTTCCCCCTCTTTCTCTCCGTCTCTTGCTCCCCCCTCTCTCTCTCTGTCTCTCGCTCCCTCCCTCTCTCTCTCCGTCTCTCCCTCACTCTCTCTCTCGCTCTGTCTCTCTCTCGCTCTGTCTCTCTCCGTCTCTCGCTCCCCCTCTCTCTCCGTCTCTCGCACCCCCCCTCTCTCTCTCCCCCCCTCTCTCTCTCTGCCTCTCTCTCCGTCTCTCGCTCCCCCTCTCTCTCTCTCTGCCTCTCTCTCCGTCTCTCGCTCCCCCTCTATCTCTCTCTCCGTCTCTCGCTCCCCCCTCTCTCCCCATCTCTCACCCCCTCCTCGCTCTCTCCGTCTCTCGCTGCCCCTCTCGCTCTCTCTCCATCTCTCTCTCCCCGTCTCTCACTCATCCTCTCTCTCTCTCCATCTCTTGTTCCCCCTCTCTCTCTCTCCGTCTCTCACTCCCCCTCACGCTCTCCGTCTCTCGCTCCCCCTCTCTCGCTCCCCCTCTCTCTCTCTCCGTCTCTCGCTCCCCCTCTCTCTCTCCGTCTCTCGCTCCCCCTCTCTCTCTCCGTCTCTCGCTCCCTCTCTCTCTCCGTCTCTCGCTCCCCCCCTCTCTCTCTCTCTCTGCCTCTCTCTCCGTCTCTCGCTCCCCCTCTATCTCTCTCTCCGTCTCTCACTCCCCCTCGCGCTCTCCGTCTCTCGCTCCCTCTCTCTCTCTCCGTCTCTCGCTCCCCCTCTCTCTCTCTCCGACTCTCTCTCCGTCTCTCACTCCCCCTCTCTCTCTCACCATCGCTCGTTCCCCCTCCCTCTCTCTCCGTCTCTCGCTCTCCCCTCTCTCGCTCCCCCCTCCCTCCGTCTCTCGCTCCCCCCTCTCTCCGTCTCTCGCTCCCCCCTCTCTCTGTCTCTCGCTCCCACTCTCTCCGTCTCTCGCTCCCCCCTCTCTCCGTCTCTCACTCCCACTCTCTCTCCCCGTCTCTCTCTCCGTCTCTCGCTCCCCCCTCTCTCCGTCTCTCGCTCCCCCCTCTCTCCGTCTCTCACTCCCACTCTCTCTCCCCGTCTCTCTCTCCGTCTCTCACTCCCCCTCGCACTCTCCGTCTCTCGCTCCCCCTCTCTCACTCTCTCCGTCTCTCGCTCCCCCTCTATCTCTCTCCCCGTCTCTCGCTCCCCCTCTCTCTCTCTCTCTCTCTCTCAGCCTCTCTCTCCGTGTCTGGCTCCCCCCCGCTCTCTCTCCGTCTCTCGCTCCCCCTCTCTCACTCTCTCCGTCTCTCGCTCCCCCTCTCTCACTCTCTCCGTCTCTCGCTCCCCCTCTCTCTCTCCGTCTCTCGCTCCCCTTCTCTCTCTCCGTCTCTCGCTCCCCCTCTCTCACTCTCTCTGTCTCTCGCTCCCCCCCCCTCTCCATCTCTCGCTCCCCCTCTCTCTCTCCATCTCTTGCTTCCCCTCTCTCTCTCCGTCTCTCGCTTCCCCCTCTTTCTCACCGTCTCTCACTCCCCCTCTCTCTCTCCGTCTCTCGCTTCCTCTCTCTCTCTCCGTCTCTCTCCATCTCTCGCTCCCTGTCTCTCTCCATCTCTCGCTCCCCCTCTCTCTCTCCGTCTCTCGCTCCCCCCCTCTCTCTCTCCGTCTCTCGCTCCGCCTTTCTCACTGCGTCTCTCGCTCCCCCTCTCTCCCTCCATCTCTGACTCCCTCTCTCTCTCTCCATCTCTCGCTCCCCCTGTCTCTCTCTGTCTCTCGCTCCCCCTCTCTCCCTCCATCTCTCACTCCCTCTCTCTCTCTCCCCCTGTCTCTCTCCGTCTCTTGCTCCCCCCCTCTCTCTCCATCTCTCGCTTCCCCTCTCTCGATCTCCGTCTCTCGCTCCCCCCCTCTCTCTCTCCGTCTCTCGCTCCGCCTTTCTCACTGCGTCTCTCGCTCCCCCTCTATCACTCCAACTCTCACTCCCTCTCTCTCTCTCCCCGTCTCTCTCCGTCTCTTGCTCCCCCTCTCTCTCTCCATCTCTCGCTTCCCCTCTCTCTCTCCATCTCTCGCTTCCCCTCTCTCGATCTCCGACTCTCGCTCCCCCCCTCTCTCTCTCCGTCTCTCGCTCCCCCCCTCTCTCTCTCCGTCTCTCGCTCCGCCTTTCTCACTGCGTCTCTCGCTCCCCCTCTCTCCCTCCATCTCTGACTCCCTCTCTCTCCATCTCTCGCTCCCCCTGTCTCTCTCTGTCTCTCGCTCCCCCTCTCTCCCTCCATCTCTCACTCCCTCTCTCTCTCTCCCCCTGTCTCTCTCCGTCTCTTGCTCCCCCTCTCTCTCTCCATCTCTCGCTTCCCCTCTCTCGATCTCCGTCTCTTGCTCCCCCCCTCTCTCTCTCCGTCTCTCGCTCCGCCTTTCTCACTGCGTCTCTCGCTCCCCCTCTATCACTCCAACTCTCACTCCCTCTCTCTCTCTCCATCTCTCCATCTCTCGCTCCCCCTCTATCACTCCAACTCTCACTCCCTCTCTCTCTCTCCCCGTCTCTCTCCGTCTCTTGCTCCCCCTCTCTCTCTCCATCTCTCGCTTCCCCTCTCTCTCTCCATCTCTCGCTTCCCCTCTCTCGATCTCCGTCTCTCGCTCCCCCCCTCTCTCTCTCCGTCTCTCGCTCCGCCTTTCTCACTGCGTCTCTCGCTCCCCCTCTCTCCCTCCAACTCTCACTCCATCTCTCTCTCTCCATCTTTCGCTCCCCTCTCTCTCTCCGTCTCTCGCTCCCCTTCTCTCTCTCCATATCTCGCTCCCCCCTCTCTCTCCATCTCTCGCTCTCCCCTCTCTCTCTCCGTCTCTCGCTCCGCCTTTCTCACTGCGTCTCTCGCTCCCCCTGTCTCTCTCCGTCTCTCACTCCCACTCTCTCTCCCCGTCTCTCTCTCCGTCTCTCACTCCCCCTCGCACTCTCTGTCTCTTGCGACCCGTCTCTCTCTCCGTCTCTCTCTCCATCTCTCACTCCCCCTCGCGCTTTCCGTCTCTTGCACCCCCTCTCTCTCTGCGTCTCTCGCTCCCTCTCTCTCTCTCCGTCTCTCACTCCCACTCTCTCTCCCCGTCTCTCTCTCCGTCTCTCACTCCCCCTCGCACTCTCTGTCTCTTGCACCCCCTCTCTCTCTCCATCTCTCGCTCCCTCTCTCTCTCTCCGTCTCTCGCTCCCCCTCTCTCTCTCCCTCTCTCCGTCTCTCACTCCCCCTCGCGCTCTCCATCTCTCGCACCCCCTCTCTCTCTCCGTCTCTCGCTCCCTCTCTCTCTCACCGTCTCTCGCTCCCCCTCTCTCTCTCTGTCTCTCGCTCCCCCTCTCTCTCTCCGTCTCTCGCTCCCACTCTCTCTCTCCGCCTCACGCTCCCCCTTCTCTGTCTGTCTCTGGCTCCCCTGCTCTCTCTCTCCGTCTCTCGCTCCCCCTCTCTCTCTCCGTCTCTCGCTCCCCTGCTCTCTCTCTCCGTCTCTCGCTCCCCTGCTCTCTCTCTCCATCTCTCCCTCCCCCTCTCTCTCTCCGTCTCTCGCTCCCCCTCTCTCTCTCCGTCTCTGGCTCCCCTGTTCTCTCTCTCCGTCTCTCGCTCCCTCTCTCTCTCTCCGTCTCTCGCTCCCCCTCTCTCTCTCCCTCTCTCCGTCTCTCACTCCCCCTCGCGCTCTCCATCTCTCGCACCCCCTCTCTCTCTCCGCCTCACGCTCCCCCTCTCTCTCTCCGTCTCTGGCTCCCCTGTTCTCTCTCTCCGTCTCTCGCTCCCCCTCTCTCTCTCCGTCTCTCGCTCCCGCTCTCTCTCTTGCTCCCTCTCTCTCTCTTGCTCCCTCTCTTTCTCTCCATCTCTCCCTCGCCCTCTCTCTCTCCGTCTCTCTCTCCCCCTCTCTCTCTCCATCTCTCGCTCCCCTGCTCTTGCTCCGTCTCTCTCTCTCTCTGTCTCTCACCCCCGCTCCCTCTCTCTCCGTCTCTCGCTCCCCCTCTCTCTCTCCTTCTCTCACTCCCTCTCTCTCCGTCTCTCGCTACCCCTCTCTCTCTCTCTCTCCCTCCCTCTCTCTCTCCCTCCCTCTCTCTCTCTATCCGTCTCTCACTCCTCCTCTCTCTCTCCATCTCTCGCTCCCCGTCTCTCTCTCCGTCTCTCGCACCGTCCCTCACTCTCTCCGTCTCTCGCTCCCCATCTCTCTCTCTGCGTCACTCGCTCCCTCTCTCTCCCTGTCTCTCACTCCCCCTCCCTCTCTCTCTGTCTCTCACTCCCCCTCCCTCTCTCTCTGTCTCTCACTCCCCTGCTCTTGCTCCGTCTCTCTCTCTCTCTGTCTCTCACTCCCGCTCCCTCTCTCTCCGTCTCTCGCTCCCTCTCTCTCTCCATCACGCGCTCACTCTCTCTCTCTCCATCTCTCGCTCCCCTGCTCTTGCTCCGTCTCTCTCTCTCTCTGTCTCTCACCCCCGCTCCCTCTCTCTCCGTCTCTCGTTCCCTCTCTCTCTCCGTCACGCGCTCCCTCTCTCGCTCCGTCTCTCGCTCCCCCCCTCTCTCTCCGTCTCTCGCTCCCCCTCTCGCTCTCTGTCTCTCGCTCCCCCTCTCTATCTCTCCATCTCTCGCTCCCTCTCTCTCTCTCCATCTCTCGCTCCCTCTCTCTCACTCCTCCTCTCTCTCTCTCCGTCTCTCGCTGCCTCTCTCTCTCTCTCTCTCTTGCTCTCTCCGTCTCTCGCTCCCCCTCTCTCTCTCCGTCTCTGGCTCCCCCCCTCTCTCTCTCCGTCTCTCGCTCTCCGTCTCTCGCTCCCCCTCTATCTCTCTCTCTCTCTCTCCGTCTCTCACTCCACCTCTCTCTCAGCCTCTCTCTCCGTCTCTCGCTCCCCCTCTCTCTCTCTCTCTGTCTCTCGCTCCCCCTCGCTCTCTCAGCCTCTCTCTCTGTCTCTCGCTCCCCCTCTCTCTACGTCTCTCGCTCCCCCCTCTCTCTCCGTCTCTCGCTCCCCCTCTCTCTCTCTCTCTGTCTCTCGCTTCCCCCTCTTTCTCTCCGTCTCTTGCTCCCCCCTCTCTCTCTCTGTCTCTCGCTCCCTCCCTCTCTCTCTCCGTCTCTCCCTCCCTCTCTCTCTCGCTCTGTCTCTCTCTCGCTCTGTCTCTCTCCGTCTCTCGCTCCCCCTCTCTCTCTCCGTCTCTCGCACCCCCCCTCTCTCTCCGTCTCTCGCTCCCCCTCTCTCTCCCCCTCTCTCTCTCTGCCTCTCTCTCCGTCTCTCGCTCCCCCTCTCTCTCTCTCTGCCTCTCTCTCCGTCTCTCGCTCCCCCTCTATCTCTCTCTCCGTCTCTCGCTCCCCCCTCTCTCCCCATCTCTCACCCCCTCCTCGCTCTCTCCGTCTCTCGCTGCCCCTCTCGCTCTCTCTCCATCTCTCTCTCCCCGTCTCTCACTCATCCTCTCTCTCTCTCCATCTCTTGTTCCCCCTCTCTCTCTCTCCGTCTCTCACTCCCCCTCACGCTCTCCGTCTCTCGCTCCCCCTCTCTCGCTCCCCCTCTCTCTCTCTCCGTCTCTCGCTCCCCCTCTCTCTCTCCGTCTCTCGCTCCCCCTCTCTCTCTCCGTCTCTCGCTCCCTCTCTCTCTCCGTCTCTCGCTCCCCCCCTCTCTCTCTCTCTCTGCCTCTCTCTCCGTCTCTCGCTCCCCCTCTATCTCTCTCTCCGTCTCTCACTCCCCCTCGCGCTCTCCGTCTCTCGCTCCCTCTCTCTCTCTCCGTCTCTCGCTCCCCCTCTCTCTCTCTCCGACTCTCTCTCCGTCTCTCACTCCCCCTCTCTCTCTCACCATCTCTCGTTCCACCTCCCTCTCTCTCCGTCTCTCGCTCTCCCCTCTCTCGCTCCCCCCTCTCTCCGTCTCTCGCTCCCCCCTCTCTCCGTCTCTCACTCCCACTCTCTCTCCCCGTCTCTCTCTCCGTCTCTCACTCCCCCTCGCACTCTCCGTCTCTCGCTCCCCCTCTCTCACTCTCTCCGTCTCTCGCTCCCCCTCTATCTCTCTCCCCGTCTCTCGCTCCCCCTCTCTCTCTCTCTCTCTCTCTCAGCCTCTCTCTCCGTGTCTGGCTACCCCCGCTCTCTCTCCGTCTCTCGCTCCCCCTCTCTCACTCTCTCCGTCTCTCGCTCCCCCTCTCTCACTCTCTCCGTCTCTCGCTCCCCCTCTCTCTCTCCGTCTCTCGCTCCCCTTCTCTCTCTCCGTCTCTCGCTCCCCCTCTCTCACTCTCTCTGTCTCTCGCTCCCCCCCCCTCTCTCCATCTCTCGCTCCCCCTCTCTCTCTCCATCTCTCGCTTCCCCTCTCTCTCTCCGTCTCTCGCTTCCCCCTCTTTCTCACCGTCTCTCACTCCCCCTCTCTCTCTCCGTCTCTCGCTTCCTCTCTCTCTCTCCGTCTCTCTCCATCTCTCGCTCCCCCTCTCTCTCTCCATCTCTCGCTCCCCCTCTCTCTCTCCGTCTCTCGCTTCCCCCTCTTTCTCACCGTCTCTCACTCCCCCTCTCTCTCTCCATCTCTCGCTCCCTGTCTCTCTCCATCTCTCGCTCCCCCTCTCTCTCTCCATCTCTCACTCCCCCTCTCTCTCTCCGTCTCTCGCTTCCTCTCTCTCTCTCCGTCTCTCTCCATCTCTCGCTCCCTGTCTCTCTCCATCTCTCGCTCCCCCTCTCTCTCTCCGTCTCTCGCTCCCCCCCTCTCTCTCTCCGTCTCTCGCTCCGCCTTTCTCACTGCGTCTCTCGCTCCCCCTCTCTCCCTCCATCTCTGACTCCCTCTCTCTCTCTCCATCTCTCGCTCCCTGTCTCTCTCTGTCTCTCGCTCCCCCTCTCTCCCTCCATCTCTCACTCCCTCTCTCTCTCTCCCCCTGTCTCTCTCCGTCTCTTGCTCCCCCTCTCTCTCTCCATCTCTCGCTTCCCCTCTCTCGATCTCCGTCTCTCGCTCCCCCCCTCTCTCTCTCCGTCTCTCGCTCCGCCTTTCTCACTGCGTCTCTCGCTCCCCCTCTATCACTCCAACTCTCACTCCCTCTCTCTCTCTCCATCTCTCCATCTCTCGCTCCCCCTCTATCACTCCAACTCTCACTCCCTCTCTCTCTCTCCCCGTCTCTCTCCGTCTCTTGCTCCCCCTCTCTCTCTCCATCTCTCGCTTCTCCTCTCTCTCTCCATCTCTCGCTTCCCCTCTCTCGATCTCCGTCTCTCGCTCCCCCCCTCTCTCTCTCCGTCTCTCGCTCCGCCTTTCTCACTGCGTCTCTCGCTCCCCCTCTCTCCCTCCAACTATCACTCCATCTCTCTCTCTCCATCTTTCGCTCCCCTCTCTCTCTCCGTCTCTCGCTCCCCTTCTCTCTCTCCATATCTCGCTCCCCCCTCTCTCTCCATCTCACGCTCTCCCCCTCTCTCTCTCCATCTCTCGCTTCTCCTCTCTCTCTCCATCTCTCGCTTCCCCTCTCTCGATCTCCGTCTCTCGCTCCCCCCCTCTCTCTCTCCGTCTCTCGCTCCGCCTTTCTCACTGCGTCTCTCGCTCCCCGTCTCTCTCCGTCTCTCGCTCCCCCTCTCTCAATCTCCATCTCTTGCTCCCCGTCTCTCTCTCCGTCTCTCGCTCCTTCTCTCTCTCTCCGTCTCTCGCTCCCTCTCTCTCTCTCCGTCTCTCGCTCCCACTCTCTCTCCCCGTCTCTCTCTCCATCTCTCACTCCCCCTCGCGCTTTCCGTCTCTTGCACCCCCTCTCTCTCTGCGTCTCTCGCTCCCTCTCTCTCTCTCCGTCTCTCACTCCCACTCTCTCTCCCCGTCTCTCTCTCCGTCTCTCACTCCCCCTCGCACTCTCTGTCTCTTGCACCCCCTCTCTCTCTCCATCTCTCGCTCCCTCTCTCTCTCTCCGTCTCTCGCTCCCCCTCTCTCTCTCCCTCTCTCCGTCTCTCACTCCCCCTCGCGCTCTCCATCTCTCGCACCCCCTCTCTCTCTCCGTCTCTCTCTCTCACCGTCTCTCGCTCCCCCTCTCTCTCTCTGTCTCTCGCTCCCCCTCTCTCTCTCCGTCTCTCGCTCCCACTCTCTCTCTCCGCCTCACGCTCCCCCTTCTCTGTCTGTCTCTGGCTCCCCTGCTCTCTCTCTCCGTCTCTCGCTCCCCCTCTCTCTCTCTGTCTCTGGCTCCCCTGTTCTCTCTCTCCGTCTCTCGCTCCCTCTCTCTCTCTCCGTCTCTCGCTCCCCCTCTCTCTCTCCCTCTCTCCGTCTCTCACTCCCCCTCGCGCTCTCCATCTCTCGCACCCCCTCTCTCTCTCCGTCTCTCGCTCCCTCTCTCTCTCACCGTCTCTCGCTCCCCCTCTCTCTCTCTGTCTCTCGCTCCCCCTCTCTCTCTCCGTCTCTCGCTCCCACTCTCTCTCTCCGCCTCACGCTCCCCCTCTCTCTCTCCGTCTCTGGCTCCCCTGTTCTCTCTCTCCGTCTCTCGCTCCCCCTCTCTCTCCCCCTCTCTCTGTTGCTCCCTCTCTCTCTCTTGCTCCCTCTCTCTCTCTCCATCTCTCCCTCCCCCTCTCTCTCTCCGTCTCTCTCTCCCCCTCTCTCTCTCCATCTCTCGCTCCCCTGCTCTTGCTCCGTCTCTCTCTCTCTCTGTCTCTCACTCCCGCTCCCTCTCTCTCCGTCTCTCGTTCCCTCTCTCTCTCCGTCACGCGCTCCCTCTCTCTCTCTCTCTCTGCATCTCTCGCTCCCTCTCTCTCTCTCTCTGCGTCTCTCGCTCCCTCTCTCTCCGTCTCTCGCTCCCTCTCTCCGACTCTCGCTCCCCCTCTCTCTCTCTCTGCGTCTCTTGCTCCCCCTCTCGCTCCCCCTCTCTCTCTCTCCATCTCTCGCTCCCACTCTCTCTCTCCATCTCTCCCTCCTCCTCTCTCTCACCCCCTCGCTCTCTCCGTCTCTCGCTCCCTCTCTCTCTCTTGCTCCCTCTCTCACTCTGCGTCTCTCGCTCCCCCTCTCACTCCCTCTCTCTCTCTCTCTGCGTCCCTCGCTCCCTCTCTCTCCGTCTCTCGCTCCCTCTCTCTCTCTCTCTCCATGTCTCTCGCTCCCCCTCTCTCTCTCGCACCCGCCCTCTCTCTCCCTCTCTCTCCCCCTCACTCTCCGTCTCTCGCTCCCTCTCTCTCTCGCTCCCTCTCTCTGTCTCTGTCTCTCGCTCCCCCTCTCTGTCTCCGTCTCTCGCTCCCCCTCTCTCTCTTCGTCTCTCGCTCCCCCTCTCTCTCTCTCCATGTCTCTCGCTCCCCCTCTCTCTCTCTCCATGTCTCTCGCTCCCCCTCTCTCTCTCTCTCCGTCTCTCTCTCCCCCCTCTCTCTCTCCCTCTCTCTCGCTCCCCCTCTCTCTCCGTCTCTTGCTCCCCCTCTCTCGCTCCCCCTCTCTCGCTCCCCCTCTCTCTCTCCCTCCCCGTTTCTCGCTCCACCTCTCTCTCTCCATCTCCCGCTCCCCCTCTCTCACTGCTTCACTCGCTCCCACTCTCTCTCTCCTTCTCTCACTCCCTCTCTCTCCGTCTCTCGCTACCCCTCTCTCTCTCTCTCTCCCTCCCTCTCTCTCTCCCTCCCTCTCTCTCTCTATCCGTCTCTCACTCCTCCTCTCTCTCTCCATCTCTCGCTCCCCGTCTCTCTCTCCGTCTCTCGCACCGTCCCTCACTCTCTCCGTCTCTCGCTCCCCATCTCTCTCTCTGCGTCACTCGCTCCCTCTCTCTCCCTGTCTCTCACTCCCCCTCCCTCTCTCTCTGTCTCTCACTCCCCCTCCCTCTCTCTCTGTCTCTCACTCCCCTGCTCTTGCTCCGTCTCTCTCTCTCTCTGTCTCTCACTCCCGCTCCCTCTCTCTCCGTCACGCGCTCCCTCTCTCGCTCCGTCTCTCGCTCCCCCCCTCTCTCTCCGTCTCTCGCTCCCTCTCTCTCTCCATCACGCGCTCACTCTCTCTCTCTCCATCTCTCGCTCCCCTGCTCTTGCTCCGTCTCTCTCTCTCTCTCTGTCTCTCACTCCCGCTCCCTCTCTCTCCGTCTCTCGTTCCCTCTCTCTCTCCGTCACGCGCTCCCTCTCTCGCTCCGTCTCTCGGTCCCCCCCTCTCTCTCCGTCTCTCGCTCCCTCTCTCTCTCCATCACGCGCTCACTCTCTCTCTCTCCATCTCTCGCTCCCCTGCTCTTGCTCCGTCTCTCTCTCTCTCTCTCACTCCTGCTCCCTCTCTCTCCGTCTCTCGTTCCCTCTCTCTCTCCGTCACGCGCTCCCTCTCTCTCTCTCTCTCTGCATCTCTCGCTCCCTCTCTCTCTCTCTCTGCGTCTCTCGCTCCCTCTCTCTCCGTCTCTCGCTCTCTCTCTCTCTCTCTCTGCGTCTCTCGCTCCCCCTCTCTCTCTCTCTGCGTCTCTCGCTCCCCCTCTCTCTCTCCGTCTCTCGCTCCCCCTCTCTCTCTCCGTCTCTCGCTCCCCCTCTCGCTCCGTCTCTCGCTCCCCCCCTCTCTCTCTGTCTCTCGCTCCCCCTCTCTCTCTCCGTCCCTCCCTCGCTCTTTTTCTCATTCTCCCTCCCTCGCTCTTTTTCTCTCTCTCCCTCCCACGCTCTTTTTCTCTCTCTCCCTCCCTCTCTCTATCTCCCCCTCTCTCTCTATCTGTCTCTCGCTCCCCCTCTCTCTCTGCATCTCTCGCTCCCCCTCTCTCTCTCTCTCTGCATCTCTCGCTCCCCCTCTCTCTCTCCCCCTCTCTCTCTCCGTCTCTCGCTCCCCCTCTCTCTCTCGCTCCCCTTCTCTCTCTCCGTCTCTCGCTCCCCCTCTCTCTCTCCGTCTCTCGCGTCCCCGATCTCTCTCCGTCTCTCGCTTCCCCCTCTTTCTCTCCGTCTCTCTCTCCCTCTCTCTCTCTCCGTCTCTCGCTTACCCTCTCTCTCTCACGATCTCTCTCTCCATCTCTCACTCCCCTGCTATTGCTCCGTCTCTCTCTCTCTCTCTGTCTCTCACTCCCCCTCTCTGCGTCCCTCGCTCCCCCTTCTCTCTGTCCGTCTCTCGCTCCCCCTCTCTCTCTCCGTCTCTCGCTCCCCCTCTCTCTCTCCATCTCTCGCCCCCCCTCTCTCTCTCCGTCTCTCGCGTCCCCTCTCTCTCTCCGTCTCTCGCGTCCCCTCTCTCTCTCCGTCTCTCGCGTCCCCTCTCTCTCTCCGTCTCTCGCTTCCCCCTCTTTCTCACCGTCTCTCGCTCACCCTCTCTCTCCGTCTCTCGCTCCCCCTCTCTCTCTCCATCTCTCGCTCCCCCTCTCTCTCTCTCGCTCCCTCCCTCTCTCTCTCTGTCTCTCGCTCCCCCCCTCTCACTCTGCGTCTCTTGCTCCCCCTCTCTCTCACCATCTCTCTCTCCCTCTCTCGCTCCCCCTGTCTCTCTCCTTCTCTCACTCCCCCCTCTCTCTCTCCGTCTCTCGCTCCCCCCTCTCTCTCGCTCCCTCTCTCTCTCTCCGTCTCTCACTCCCCCTCACTCTCTCCGTCTCTCGCTCCCCCCTCTCTCTCGCTCCCTCTCTCTCTCTCCGTCTCTCGCTCCCCCTCTCTCACTGCGTCTCTCGCTCCCCCTCTCTCTCTCCATCTCTCGCTCCCCGTCTCTCTCTCCGTCTCTCGCTCCCCCTTCTCTCTCCGTCTCTCGCTCCCCCTTCTCTCTCCGTCTCTCGCTCCCCCTCTCTCTCTCTCCGTCTCTCGCTCCCCCTCTCTCTCTCTCCGTCTCTCGCTCCCCCTCTCTCTCTATCCGTCTCTCGCTCCCCCTCCCTCTCCGTCTCTCGCTCCCCCCTCTCTCCGTCTCTCGCTCCCCCTCTCTCGCTCCCCCCTCCATCCGTCTCTCGCTCCCCCTCTCTCTCTCTCCATCTCTCGCTCCCCCCTCCTTCCGTCTCTCGCTCCCCCCTCTCTCCGTCTCTCGCTCCCCCCTCCCTCCGTCTCTCGCTCCCCCTTCTCTCTCCGTCTCTCGCTCCCCCTTTCTCTCTCTCCGTCTCTCGCTCCCCCTCTCTCTCTATCCGTCTCTCGCTCCCCCTCTCTCGCTCCCCCCTCTCTCCGTCTCTCGCTCCCCCCTCTCTCGCTCCCCCCTCTCTCCGTCTCTCGCTCCCCCCTCTCTCCGTCTCTCGCTCCCCCCTCTCTCGCTCCCCCCTCTCTCCGTCTCTCGCTCCCCCCTCCCTCCGTCTCTCGCTCCCCCTCCCTCTCCGTCTCTCGCTCCCCCTCTCTCGCTCCCCCCTCTCTCCGTCTCTCGCTCCCCCTCTCTCTCTCTCCGTCTCTCGCTCCCCCTCTCTCTCTATCCGTCTCTCGCTCCCCCTCTCTCGCTCCCCCCTCTCTCCGTCTCTCGCTCCCCCTCTCTCTCTCTCCGTCTCTCGCTCCCCCTCTCTCTCTCTCCGTCTCTCGCTCCCCCCTCTCTCTGTCTCTCGCTCCCCCTCTCTCACTCGCTCCCGCTCTCTCTCTCCGTCTCTCGCTCCCCCCCTCTCCCTCCGTCTCTCGCTCCCCCCTCTCTCCGTCTCTCGCTCCCCCCTCTCTCGCTCCCCCTCTCTCTCCGTCTCTCGCTCCCCCCTCCCTCCGTCTCTCGCTCCCCCCTCTCTCTGTCTCTCGCTCCCCCTCTCTCACTCGCTCCCGCTCTCTCTCTCCGTCTCTCGCTCCCCCTCTCTCTCTCCGTCTCTCGCTCCCCCTCTCTCTCTCTCCGTCTCTCGCTCCCCCTCTCGCTCTCTGTCTCTCGCTCCCCCTCTCTATCTCTCCATCTCTCGCTCCCTCTCTCTCTCTCCATCTCTCGCTCCCTCTCTCTCACTCCTCCTCTCTCTCTCTCCGTCTCTCGCTGCCTCTCTCTCTCTCTCTCTCTTGCTCTCTCCGTCTCTCGCTCCCCCTCTCTCTCTCCGTCTCTGGCTCCCCCCCTCTCTCTCTCCGTCTCTCGCTCTCCGTCTCTCGCTCCCCCTCTATCTCTCTCTCTCTCTCTCCGTCTCTCACTCCACCTCTCTCTCAGCCTCTCTCTCCGTCTCTCGCTCCCCCTCTCTCTCTCTCTCTGTCTCTCGCTCCCCCTCGCTCTCTCAGCCTCTCTCTCTGTCTCTCGCTCCCCCTCTCTCTACGTCTCTCGCTCCCCCCTCTCTCTCCGTCTCTCGCTCCCCCTCTCTCTCTCTCTCTGTCTCTCGCTTCCCCCTCTTTCTCTCCGTCTCTTGCTCCCCCCTCTCTCTCTCTGTCTCTCGCTCCCTCCCTCTCTCTCTCCGTCTCTCCCTCCCTCTCTCTCTCGCTCTGTCTCTCTCTCGCTCTGTCTCTCTCCGTCTCTCGCTCCCCCTCTCTCTCTCCGTCTCTCGCACCCCCCCTCTCTCTCCGTCTCTCGCTCCCCCTCTCTCTCCCCCTCTCTCTCTCTGCCTCTCTCTCCGTCTCTCGCTCCCCCTCTCTCTCTCTCTGCCTCTCTCTCCGTCTCTCGCTCCCCCTCTATCTCTCTCTCCGTCTCTCGCTCCCCCCTCTCTCCCCATCTCTCACCCCCTCCTCGCTCTCTCCGTCTCTCGCTGCCCCTCTCGCTCTCTCTCCATCTCTCTCTCCCCGTCTCTCACTCATCCTCTCTCTCTCTCCATCTCTTGTTCCCCCTCTCTCTCTCTCCGTCTCTCACTCCCCCTCACGCTCTCCGTCTCTCGCTCCCCCTCTCTCGCTCCCCCTCTCTCTCTCTCCGTCTCTCGCTCCCCCTCTCTCTCTCCGTCTCTCGCTCCCCCTCTCTCTCTCCGTCTCTCGCTCCCCCCCTCTCTCTCTCTCTCTGCCTCTCTCTCCGTCTCTCGCTCCCCCTCTATCTCTCTCTCCGTCTCTCACTCCCCCTCGCGCTCTCCGTCTCTCGCTCCCTCTCTCTCTCTCCGTCTCTCGCTCCCCCTCTCTCTCTCTCCGACTCTCTCTCCGTCTCTCACTCCCCCTCTCTCTCTCACCATCTCTCGTTCCACCTCCCTCTCTCTCCGTCTCTCGCTCTCCCCTCTCTCGCTCCCCCCTCTCTCCGTCTCTCGCTCCCCCCTCTCTCCGTCTCTCACTCCCACTCTCTCTCCCCGTCTCTCTCTCCGTCTCTCACTCCCCCTCGCACTCTCCGTCTCTCGCTCCCCCTCTCTCACTCTCTCCGTCTCTCGCTCCCCCTCTATCTCTCTCCCCGTCTCTCGCTCCCCCTCTCTCTCTCTCTCTCTCTCTCAGCCTCTCTCTCCGTGTCTGGCTCCCCCCCGCTCTCTCTCCGTCTCTCGCTCCCCCTCTCTCACTCTCTCCGTCTCTCGCTCCCCCTCTCTCACTCTCTCCGTCTCTCGCTCCCCCTCTCTCTCTCCGTCTCTCGCTCCCCTTCTCTCTCTCCGTCTCTCGCTCCCCCTCTCTCACTCTCTCTGTCTCTCGCTCCCCCCCCCTCTCTCCATCTCTCGCTCCCCCTCTCTCTCTCCATCTCTCACTCCCCCTCTCTCTCTCCGTCTCTCGCTCCTCCCTCTCTCTCTCCATCTCTCGCTCCCCCTCTCTCTCTCCATCTCTCGCTTCCCCTCTCTCTCTCCGTCTCTCGCTTCCCCCTCTTTCTCACCGTCTCTCACTCCCCCTCTCTCTCTCCGTCTCTCGCTTCCTCTCTCTCTCTCCGTCTCTCTCCATCTCTCGCTCCCCCTCTCTCTCTCCATCTCTCGCTCCCCCTCTCTCTCTCCGTCTCTCGCTTCCCCCTCTTTCTCACCGTCTCTCACTCCCCCTCTCTCTCTCCATCTCTCGCTCCCTGTCTCTCTCCATCTCTCGCTCCCCCTCTCTCTCTCCATCTCTCACTCCCCCTCTCTCTCTCCGTCTCTCGCTTCCTCTCTCTCTCTCCGTCTCTCTCCATCTCTCGCTCCCTGTCTCTCTCCATCTCTCGCTCCCCCTCTCTCTCTCCGTCTCTCGCTCCCCCCCTCTCTCTCTCCGTCTCTCGCTCCGCCTTTCTCACTGCGTCTCTCGCTCCCCCTCTCTCCCTCCATCTCTGACTCCCTCTCTCTCTCTCCATCTCTCGCTCCCTGTCTCTCTCTGTCTCTCGCTCCCCCTCTCTCCCTCCATCTCTCACTCCCTCTCTCTCTCTCCCCCTGTCTCTCTCCGTCTCTTGCTCCCCCTCTCTCTCTCCATCTCTCGCTTCCCCTCTCTCGATCTCCGTCTCTCGCTCCCCCCCTCTCTCTCTCCGTCTCTCGCTCCGCCTTTCTCACTGCGTCTCTCGCTCCCCCTCTATCACTCCAACTCTCACTCCCTCTCTCTCTCTCCATCTCTCCATCTCTCGCTCCCCCTCTATCACTCCAACTCTCACTCCCTCTCTCTCTCTCCCCGTCTCTCTCCGTCTCTTGCTCCCCCTCTCTCTCTCCATCTCTCGCTTCTCCTCTCTCTCTCCATCTCTCGCTTCCCCTCTCTCGATCTCCGTCTCTCGCTCCCCCCCTCTCTCTCTCCGTCTCTCGCTCCGCCTTTCTCACTGCGTCTCTCGCTCCCCCTCTCTCCCTCCAACTATCACTCCATCTCTCTCTCTCCATCTTTCGCTCCCCTCTCTCTCTCCGTCTCTCGCTCCCCTTCTCTCTCTCCATATCTCGCTCCCCCCTCTCTCTCCATCTCACGCTCTCCCCCTCTCTCTCTCCATCTCTCGCTTCTCCTCTCTCTCTCCATCTCTCGCTTCCCCTCTCTCGATCTCCGTCTCTCGCTCCCCCCCTCTCTCTCTCCGTCTCTCGCTCCGCCTTTCTCACTGCGTCTCTCGCTCCCCGTCTCTCTCCGTCTCTCGCTCCCCCTCTCTCAATCTCCATCTCTTGCTCCCCGTCTCTCTCTCCGTCTCTCGCTCCTTCTCTCTCTCTCCGTCTCTCGCTCCCTCTCTCTCTCTCCGTCTCTCGCTCCCACTCTCTCTCCCCGTCTCTCTCTCCATCTCTCACTCCCCCTCGCGCTTTCCGTCTCTTGCACCCCCTCTCTCTCTGCGTCTCTCGCTCCCTCTCTCTCTCTCCGTCTCTCACTCCCACTCTCTCTCCCCGTCTCTCTCTCCGTCTCTCACTCCCCCTCGCACTCTCTGTCTCTTGCACCCCCTCTCTCTCTCCATCTCTCGCTCCCTCTCTCTCTCTCCGTCTCTCGCTCCCCCTCTCTCTCTCCCTCTCTCCGTCTCTCACTCCCCCTCGCGCTCTCCATCTCTCGCACCCCCTCTCTCTCTCCGTCTCTCTCTCTCACCGTCTCTCGCTCCCCCTCTCTCTCTCTGTCTCTCGCTCCCCCTCTCTCTCTCCGTCTCTCGCTCCCACTCTCTCTCTCCGCCTCACGCTCCCCCTTCTCTGTCTGTCTCTGGCTCCCCTGCTCTCTCTCTCCGTCTCTCGCTCCCCCTCTCTCTCTCTGTCTCTGGCTCCCCTGTTCTCTCTCTCCGTCTCTCGCTCCCTCTCTCTCTCTCCGTCTCTCGCTCCCCCTCTCTCTCTCCCTCTCTCCGTCTCTCACTCCCCCTCGCGCTCTCCATCTCTCGCACCCCCTCTCTCTCTCCGTCTCTCGCTCCCTCTCTCTCTCACCGTCTCTCGCTCCCCCTCTCTCTCTCTGTCTCTCGCTCCCCCTCTCTCTCTCCGTCTCTCGCTCCCACTCTCTCTCTCCGCCTCACGCTCCCCCTCTCTCTCTCCGTCTCTGGCTCCCCTGTTCTCTCTCTCCGTCTCTCGCTCCCCCTCTCTCTCCCCCTCTCTCTGTTGCTCCCTCTCTCTCTCTTGCTCCCTCTCTCTCTCTCCATCTCTCCCTCCCCCTCTCTCTCTCCGTCTCTCTCTCCCCCTCTCTCTCTCCATCTCTCGCTCCCCTGCTCTTGCTCCGTCTCTCTCTCTCTCTGTCTCTCACTCCCGCTCCCTCTCTCTCCGTCTCTCGTTCCCTCTCTCTCTCCGTCACGCGCTCCCTCTCTCTCTCTCTCTCTGCATCTCTCGCTCCCTCTCTCTCTCTCTCTGCGTCTCTCGCTCCCTCTCTCTCCGTCTCTCGCTCCCTCTCTCCGACTCTCGCTCCCCCTCTCTCTCTCTCTGCGTCTCTTGCTCCCCCTCTCGCTCCCCCTCTCTCTCTCTCCATCTCTCGCTCCCACTCTCTCTCTCCATCTCTCCCTCCTCCTCTCTCTCACCCCCTCGCTCTCTCCGTCTCTCGCTCCCTCTCTCTCTCTTGCTCCCTCTCTCACTCTGCGTCTCTCGCTCCCCCTCTCACTCCCTCTCTCTCTCTCTCTGCGTCCCTCGCTCCCTCTCTCTCCGTCTCTCGCTCCCTCTCTCTCTCTCTCTCCATGTCTCTCGCTCCCCCTCTCTCTCTCGCACCCGCCCTCTCTCTCCCTCTCTCTCCCCCTCACTCTCCGTCTCTCGCTCCCTCTCTCTCTCGCTCCCTCTCTCTGTCTCTGTCTCTCGCTCCCCCTCTCTGTCTCCGTCTCTCGCTCCCCCTCTCTCTCTTCGTCTCTCGCTCCCCCTCTCTCTCTCTCCATGTCTCTCGCTCCCCCTCTCTCTCTCTCCATGTCTCTCGCTCCCCCTCTCTCTCTCTCTCCGTCTCTCTCTCCCCCCTCTCTCTCTCCCTCTCTCTCGCTCCCCCTCTCTCTCCGTCTCTTGCTCCCCCTCTCTCGCTCCCCCTCTCTCGCTCCCCCTCTCTCTCTCCCTCCCCGTTTCTCGCTCCACCTCTCTCTCTCCATCTCCCGCTCCCCCTCTCTCACTGCTTCACTCGCTCCCACTCTCTCTCTCCTTCTCTCACTCCCTCTCTCTCCGTCTCTCGCTACCCCTCTCTCTCTCTCTCTCCCTCCCTCTCTCTCTCCCTCCCTCTCTCTCTCTATCCGTCTCTCACTCCTCCTCTCTCTCTCCATCTCTCGCTCCCCGTCTCTCTCTCCGTCTCTCGCACCGTCCCTCACTCTCTCCGTCTCTCGCTCCCCATCTCTCTCTCTGCGTCACTCGCTCCCTCTCTCTCCCTGTCTCTCACTCCCCCTCCCTCTCTCTCTGTCTCTCACTCCCCCTCCCTCTCTCTCTGTCTCTCACTCCCCTGCTCTTGCTCCGTCTCTCTCTCTCTCTGTCTCTCACTCCCGCTCCCTCTCTCTCCGTCACGCGCTCCCTCTCTCGCTCCGTCTCTCGCTCCCCCCCTCTCTCTCCGTCTCTCGCTCCCTCTCTCTCTCCATCACGCGCTCACTCTCTCTCTCTCCATCTCTCGCTCCCCTGCTCTTGCTCCGTCTCTCTCTCTCTCTCTGTCTCTCACTCCCGCTCCCTCTCTCTCCGTCTCTCGTTCCCTCTCTCTCTCCGTCACGCGCTCCCTCTCTCGCTCCGTCTCTCGGTCCCCCCCTCTCTCTCCGTCTCTCGCTCCCTCTCTCTCTCCATCACGCGCTCACTCTCTCTCTCTCCATCTCTCGCTCCCCTGCTCTTGCTCCGTCTCTCTCTCTCTCTCTCACTCCTGCTCCCTCTCTCTCCGTCTCTCGTTCCCTCTCTCTCTCCGTCACGCGCTCCCTCTCTCTCTCTCTCTCTGCATCTCTCGCTCCCTCTCTCTCTCTCTCTGCGTCTCTCGCTCCCTCTCTCTCCGTCTCTCGCTCTCTCTCTCTCTCTCTCTGCGTCTCTCGCTCCCCCTCTCTCTCTCTCTGCGTCTCTCGCTCCCCCTCTCTCTCTCCGTCTCTCGCTCCCCCTCTCTCTCTCCGTCTCTCGCTCCCCCTCTCGCTCCGTCTCTCGCTCCCCCCCTCTCTCTCTGTCTCTCGCTCCCCCTCTCTCTCTCCGTCCCTCCCTCGCTCTTTTTCTCATTCTCCCTCCCTCGCTCTTTTTCTCTCTCTCCCTCCCACGCTCTTTTTCTCTCTCTCCCTCCCTCTCTCTATCTCCCCCTCTCTCTCTATCTGTCTCTCGCTCCCCCTCTCTCTCTGCATCTCTCGCTCCCCCTCTCTCTCTCTCTCTGCATCTCTCGCTCCCCCTCTCTCTCTCCCCCTCTCTCTCTCCGTCTCTCGCTCCCCCTCTCTCTCTCGCTCCCCTTCTCTCTCTCCGTCTCTCGCTCCCCCTCTCTCTCTCCGTCTCTCGCGTCCCCGATCTCTCTCCGTCTCTCGCTTCCCCCTCTTTCTCTCCGTCTCTCTCTCCCTCTCTCTCTCTCCGTCTCTCGCTTACCCTCTCTCTCTCACGATCTCTCTCTCCATCTCTCACTCCCCTGCTATTGCTCCGTCTCTCTCTCTCTCTCTGTCTCTCACTCCCCCTCTCTGCGTCCCTCGCTCCCCCTTCTCTCTGTCCGTCTCTCGCTCCCCCTCTCTCTCTCCGTCTCTCGCTCCCCCTCTCTCTCTCCATCTCTCGCCC
>NW_027251566.1:0-42751 GCF_044704955.1 Pristiophorus japonicus
CCGCCCTCAACCCCACGCACTCCCCACCCCCCACCCCACACACTCCAAACCCACACACTCCCCTCCCCTCCCTCCCCCCACACACTCCCCACCCACATACTCCCCACCCCACTCCCCACCATCACACTCCCCTCCCCACACATTCCCCACCCCCGCACTCCCCACCATCACACTCCCCTCCCCACAAACTCCCCCCCCCACCCCACGCACTCCCCATCCACCCACCCCACGCACTCCCCACCCACAAACCTCCGCCCCCACCCGCCACACTCCCCCACCACCCCACGCACTCCCCACCCACACACCCCTCCCCACACATTCCCCCCCACCCCACACACTCCCCACCTCACACACTCCCCACCTCACACACTCCCCACCCCACACACTCTGCCCCCACCCCACACACCCCCCTCCCCACACACTCCCCCCCACCCCACACACTCCCCTCCCCACACACTCCTTCCCCCACCCCACACACTCCCCACCCCCCCCCCACCCCACACACTCCCCATCCCCCCCACCCCACACCCCACCCCACCCCGCCCCCCACCCCACACACACCCCACACCCCAACCCACACACTTCCCACCCACACACTCCCCACACCCCCCCACCCCACACACTCACCACCCCCCCGCACCCCACACACTCCCCCCCCCCCCACCCCACACACTCCCCACCCCCCCCAACCCGCACACCCACCACCCACAAACTCCCCACCCCTTCCCCACACACTCCCCCCACACACTCCCCACCCACATACTCCCCACCCCACACACTCCCCACCCCCATCCCACACACTCCCCACACCCACCCGCACACCCTCCACCCACAAACTCCCCAACCCTTCCCCACACACTCCCCACCTACACACACACCCCCCACCCCACACACTCCCCACCCCACCACCCCACACACTCCCCACCCCACACACTCCCCACCCACACACTCCCCTCCCCACACACTTCCCCCCCCCACCCCACACACTCCCCTCCCCACACACTCCTTCCCCCACCGCACACACTCCCCCCCATCCCACACACTCCACACCCCCACCCCACACACTCCCCACCCCCCCACCCCACACACTCCCCTCCCCACACACTCCGCCCTCACCCCACACACTCCCCACCCCCCATCCCACACACTCCCCACCCACATACTCCCCACCTCTCACCCCACACACTCCCACCCACGCACTCCCACCCACACACTCCCCTCCCCCACACACTCCCCACCCACATACTCCCCACCCCCCACTCCCCACCATCACACTCCCCTCCCCCACACACCTACCCATGCACTCCCCACCATCACACCCCCCTCCCCACCAACTCCCCCCCCCCACCCCCACACACTCCCCACCCACGCACTCCCCACCCACACACCCCTCCCCACAGATTCCCCCCCACCCCACACACTCCCCACCCCACACACCTGCCCCCACCCCCCCCCCCCCACCCCACACACTCCACACCCCCACCCCACACACTCCCCATCCCCCCCACCCCACACTCCCCATCCCCCCACCCCACACACACCCCACCCCGCCCCCCACCCCACACATTCCCCACCCCCCCCAACCCGCACCCTCCCACCCACAAACTCCCCACCCCTTCCCCACACACTCCACACCTACACACACTTCCCCCCCCACCCACACACTCCTACCACACACTCCCCACCCACACACTCCCCACCCCACACACTCCCCACCCACAAACACTCCCCTCCCCCCACACCACCCCCCCCCTCCCCCACACACACCCCCATCCCCCACACACACCCCCATCCCCACACACACCCCCCTCCCCCACACACACCCCCCTCCCCCACACACTCCCCCCTCCCACACACACTCCCCCTCCCCCACACACTCCCTGCCCACACACTCCCTACCCACACACTCCCCACCCCCCACCCCACACACTCCCCACCCACACACCCCCCTCCCACACACACTCCCCCTCCCCCACACACTCCCCACCCACATACTCCCCACCCCACACTCCCCACCATCACACTCCCCTCCCCACACACTCCGCCCTCACCCCACGCACTCCTCACCCCCCACCCCACACACTCCAAACCCACACACTCCCTCCCCTCCCCTCCCCACACACTCCCCACCCACATACTCCCCACCCCCCACTCCCCACCCACAAACTCCCCCCCCCACCCCCACGCACTCCCCATCCACCACCCCACGCACTCCCCACCCACACACTCCGCCCCCACCCGCCACACTCCCCCCCCACCCCACACACTCCTCACCCACGCACTCCCCACCCACACACCCCTCCCCACACATTCCCCCCCACCCCACACACTCCCCACCCCACACACTCTGCCCCCACCCCACACACCCCCCTCCCCACACACCCCCCCCACCCCACACACTCCCCTCCCCACACACTCCTTCCCCCACCCCACACACTCCCCACCCCCCACCCCCACACACTCTCCATCCCCCCCACCCCACACTCCCCACCCCGCCCCCCACCCCACACACACCCCACCCCCCCACCCCACACACTCCCCACCCCACACACTCCCCACCCCCCCCACCCCACACACTCACCACCCCCCCCCGCACCCCACACACTCACCACCCCCCCCGCACCCCACACACTCCCCACCCCCCACCCCACACACTCCCCCCACCCCCCCCTAACCCGCACACCCCCCACCCACAAACTCCCCACCCCTTCCCCACACACTCCCCACCTACACACACTGCCCCCCCACCCACACACTCCCCCCACACTCTCCCCACCCACATACTCCCCTCCCCACCCCCACCACCCCACACACTCCCCACCCCCCATCCCACACACTCCCCCACACCCCAACCCGCACACCCTCCACCCACAACTCCCCACCCCTTCCCCACACACTCCCCACCTACACACACACCCCCCACCCCACACACTCCCCACCCCCCACCCACGCACTCCCCACCCCACACACTCCCCTCCCCACACACTCCCCCCCACCCCACACACTCCCCTCCCCACACACTCCTTCCCCCACCGCACACACTCCCCCCCATCCCACACTCCACACCCCCACCCCACACACTCCCCACCCCCCCCCACTCCACACACTCCCGATCCACACACTCCCCTCCCCCACACACTCCCCACCCACATACTCCCCACCCCACACTCCCCACCATCACACTCCCCTCCCCACACACTCCGCCCTCACCCCACGGACTCCCCACCCCCCATCCCACACACTCCCCACCCACACACTCCCCTCCCCCACCCCACTCACTCCCCACCCACATACTCCCCACCTCTCACCCCATACACTCCCCACCCACGCACTCCCCACCCCCCACTCCCCACCATCACACTCCCCTCCCCACACACTCCCCACCCATGCACTCCCCACCATCACACTCCCCTCCCCACAAACTCCACACCCACCACCCCACGCACTCCCCACCCACACACTCCGCCCCCACCCACACACTCCGCCCCCACCCGCCACACTCCCCCCCACCCCCACACCTCCCCACCCACGCACTCCCCACCCACACACCCCTTCCCACACATTCCCCCCCACCCCACACACTCCCCACCCCACACACACTACCCCCTCCCCACACACCCCCCCTCCCCACACACTTCCCTCCCCACCCCACACACTCCCCTCCCCACACACTCCTTCCCCCCACCACACACACTCCCCCCCACCCCACACACCCCACACACTCCCCACCCCACACACTCCCCACCCCACACACTCCCCATCCCCCCACCCCACACCCTCCCAACCCCGCCCCCCACCCCACACACTCCCCACCCCCCCCACCCCACACACACCCCACTCCACACACTCCCCACCCCCCCAACCCGCACACCTCCCACTCACAAACTCCCCACCCCTTCCCCACACACTCCCCACCTACACACACTTCCCCCCCCACCCACACACTCCCCCCACCCGCTCCCCACCCACATACTCCCCACCCCCCACCCCACACACTCCCCACCCCACACACTCCCCACTCCCCACCCCACACACTCCCCACACCCTAACCCGCACACCCTCCACCCACAAACTCCCCACCCCTTCCCCACACACTCCCCACCCACATACTCCCCACCTCTCACCCCACACACTCCCCACCCACGCACTCCCCACCCACACACTCCCCTCCCCCACACACTCCCCACCCACATACTCCCCACCCCCCACTCCCCACCATCACACTCCCCTCCCCACAAACTCCACACCCACCACCACACGCACTCCCCACCCACACACTCAGCCCCCACCCACACACTCCGCCCCCACCCGCCACACTCCCCCCCCCCCCACCCCACACAGGCCCCACCCACGCACTCCCTACCTACACACTCCCCACCTCCCCCCACCCACACACTCCCCACCCCACACACTCCCCACCACAAACACTCCCCTCCCCCACACACACCCCCCTCCCCCACACACTCCCCCCTTCCACACACACTCCCCCTCCCCCACACATTCCCTGCCCACACACCCTACCCACACACTCCCTACCCACACACTCCCTACCCACACACTCCCCACCCCACACACTCCCCACCCACACACTCCCCTCCCCCACACACTCCCCACCCACATACTCCCCACCCCACACTCCCCACCATCACACTCCCCTCCCCACACACTCCGCCCTCACCCCACGCACTCCCCACCCCACACACTCCAAACCCATACACTCCCCTCCCCCACCCCACACACTCCCCACCCTCATACTCCCCACCTCCCACCCCACACACTCCCCACCCACGCACTCCCCACCCACGCACTCCCCACCATCACACTCCCCTCCCCACAAACTCTCCCCCCACCCCACGCACTCCCCACCCACCACCCCACGCACTCCCCACATACACACTCCGCCCCCACCCCACACACTCCCCCCCCCACCCCACACACTCCCCACCCACGCACTCCCCACCCACACACCCCTCCCCACACATTCCCCCCCACTCCACACACTCCCCACCCCACACGCCACATACTCCCCACCCCACACTCCCCACCCCCCATCCCACATACTGCCCACCCCCCACCCCACACACTCTCCACCCTCCCACCCCACACACTCCCCACCCCCCCCACCCCACACACTCCCCACCCCCCCCACCCCACACACTCCCGACCCCACACCCTCCCTACCCACACACTCCCCACCCCACACTACCCACCATCACACTCCCCTCCCCACACACTCCGCCCTCACCTCACGCACTCCCCACCCCCCACCCCACACACTCCCCACCCACACACTCCCCTCCCCCACCCCACGCACTCCCCACCCACACACTCCCCTCCCCACAAACTCCCCCCCCCACCCCACGCACTCCCCACCCACCACCCCACGCACTCCCCACCCACACACTCCGCCCCCACCCGCCACACTCCCCCCCCCCACCCCACACACTCCCCACCCACGCACTCCCCACCCACACACCCCTCCCCACACATTCCCCCCCACCCCACACACTCCCCACCCCACACACTCTGCCCCCACCCCACACACCCCCCTCCCCACACACTCCCCCCCCACCCCACACACTCCCCTCCCCACACACTCCTTCCCCCACCCCACACACTCCCCACCCCCCCCACCCCACACACTCCCGACCCCGCCCCCCACCCCACACACACCCCACCCCCACACCCCACACACTCCCCACCCCCCCCCCACCCCACACACTCACCACCCCCCCGCACCCCCCACACTCCCCACCCCCCACCCCACACACTCCCCACCCCCCCCCCAACCCGCACACCCCCCACCCACAAACTCCCCACCCCTTCCCCACAGACTCCCCACCTACACACACTTCCCCCCCACCCACACACTCCCCCCACACACTCCCCACCCACATACTCCCCACCCCACACACTCCCCACCCCCCCACCCCACACACTCCCCACCCCCCATCCCACACACTCCCCACACCCCAACCCGCACACCCTCCACCCACAAACTCCCCACCCCTTCCCCATACACTCCCGACCCCGCCCCCCACCCCACACACACCCCACCCCCACACCCCACACACTCCCCACCCCCCCCCCCACCCCACACACTCACCACCCCCCGCACCCCACACACTCCCCACCCCCCACCCCACACACTCCCCACCCCCCCCCCAACCCGCACACCCCCCACCCACAAACTCCCCACCCCTTCCCCACACACTCCCCACCTACACACACTTCCCCCCCACCCACACACTCCCCCCACACACTCCCCACCCACACACCCCCCACCCCACACACTCCCCACCCCACCACCCACACACTCCCCACCCCACACACTCCCCACCCACACACTCCCCTCCCCACACACTCCCCCCCACACCCCACACACTCCCCTCCCCACACACTACTTCCCCCTCCCCACACACTCCTTCCACCACCGCACACACTCCACACCCCCACCCCACACACTCCCCACCCCCCCTACCCCACACACTCCCGATCCACACACTCCCCTCCCCCACACACTCCCCACCCACATACTCCCCACCCCACACTCCCCACCATCACACTCCCCTCCCCACACACTCCGCCCTCACCCCACGCACTCCCCACCCCCCATCCCACACACTCCCCACCCACACACTCCCCTCCCCCCACCCCACACACTCCCCACCCACATACTCCCCACCTCTCACCCCAAACACTCCCCACCCACGCACTCCCCACCCACACACTCCCCTCCCCCACACACTCCCCACCCACATACTCCCCACCCCCCACTCCCCATCATCACACTCCCCTCCCCCACACACTCCCCACCCATGCACTCACCACCATCACACTCCCCTCCCCACAAACTCCCCCCCCCCCTCCCCACAAACTCCCCCCCCCCCTCCCCACACACTCCCCACCCACGCACTCCCCACCCACACACCCCTCCCCACACATTCCACCCCACCCCACACACTCCCCACCCCACACACTCTGCCCCCACCCCACACACCCCCCTCCCCACACACTCCCCCCCATCCCACACACTCCCCTCCCCACACACTCCTTCCCCCACCCCACACACTCCCCCCCACCCCACACACTCCCCACCCCCCCACCCCACACACTCCCCACCCCCCCACCCCACACACTCCCCATCCCCCCCACCCCACACACACCCCACCCCGCCCCCCACCCCACATACTCCCCACCCCCCCAGCCCACACACCTCCCACCCACAAACTCCCCACCCCTTCCCCACACACTCCACACCTACACACACTTCCCCCCCCCACCCACACACTCCCCCCACACACTCCCCACCCACACACTCCCCACCCACACACTCCCCACCCCACACACTCCCCACCCCACATACTCCCCACCCACAAACACTCCCCTCCCCCACACACACCCCCCTCCCCCACACACACCCCCCTCCCCCACACACTCCCCCCTCCCCCACACACTCCCCCCTCCCACACACACTCCCCCTCCCCCACACATTCCCTGCCCACACACTCCCTACCCACACACTCCCCACCCCACACACTCCCCACCCACACACTCCCCTCCCCCACACACTCCCCCACCCACATACTCCCCACCCTACACTCCCCACCATCACACTCCCCTCCCCACACACTCCGCCCTCACCCCACGCAATCCCCACCCCCCACCCCACACACTCCAAACCCACCCACTCCCCTCCCCCACCCCACACACTCCCCACCCTCATACTCCCCACCTCCCACCCCACACACTCCCCACCCACGCACTCCCCACCCACACACTCCCCTCCCCCACACACTCCCCACCCACATACTCCCCACCCCCCACTCCCCACCATCACACTCCCCTCCCCACACACACCCCCCTCCACCACACACACCCCCCTCCCCCACACACACCCCCCTCCCACACACACTCCCCCTCCCCCACACACTACCTGCCCACACACTCCCTACCCACACACTCCCCACCCCACACACTCCCCACCCACACACTCCCCTCCCCCACACACTCCCCTCCCCCACACACTCCCCACCCACGCACTCCCCACCATCACACTCCCCTCCCCACAAACTCTCCCCCCACCCCACGCACTCCCCACCCCACACCCTCCCTACCCACACACTCCCCTCCCCCACACACTCCCCACCCCACACTACCCACCATCACACTCCCCTCCCCACACACTCCGCCCTCACCCCACGCACTCCCCACCCCCCACCCCACACACTCCCCACCCACACACTCCCCTCCCCCACCCCACGCACTCCCCACCCACACACTCCCCTCCCCACAAACTCCCCCCCCCACCCCACGCACTCCCCACCCACCACCCCACGCACTCCCCACCCACACACTCCGCCCCCACCCGCCACACTCCCCCCCCCCCCACCCCACACACTCCCCACCCACGCACTCCCCACCCACACACCCCTCCCCACACATTCCCCCCCACCCCACACACTCCCCACCCCACACACTCTGCCCCCACCCCACACACCCCCCTCCCCACACACTCCCCCCCCACCCCACACACTACCCTCCCCACACACTCCTTCCCCCACCCCACACACTCCCCACCCCCCCCACCCCACACACTCCCGACCCCGCCCCCCACCCCACACACACCCCACCCCCACACCCCACACACTCCCCACCCCCCCCACCCCACACACTCACCACCCCCCCGCACCCCACACACTCCCCACCCCCCACCCCACACATTCCCCACCCCCCCCCAACCCGCACACCCCCCACCCACAAACTCCCCACCCCTTCCCCACACACTCCCCACCTACACACACTTCCCCCCCACCCACACACTCCCCCCACACACTCCCCACCCACATACTCCCCACCCCACACACTCCCCACCCCCCCACCCCACACACTCCCCACCCCCCATCCCACACACTCCCCACACCCCAACCCGCACACCCTCCACCCACAAACTCCCCACCCCTTCCCCATACACTCCCCACCTACACACACACCCCCCACCCCACACACTCCCCACCCCACCACCCACACACTCCCCACCCCACACACTCCCCACCCACACACTCCCCTCCCCACACACTCCCCCCCCCACCCCACACACTCCCCTCCCCACACACTCCTTCCCCCTCCCCACACACTCCTTCCACCACCGCACACACTCCACACCCCCACCCCACACACTCCCCACCCCCCCTACCCCACACACTCCCGATCCACACACTCCCCTCCCCCACACACTCCCCACCCACATACTCCCCACCCCACACTCCCCACCATCACACTCCCCTCCCCACACACTCCGCCCTCACCCCACGCACTCCCCACCCCCCATCCCACACACTCCCCACCCACACACTCCCCTCCCCCCACCCCACACACTCCCCACCCACATACTCCCCACCTCTCACCCCAAACACTCCCCACCCACGCACTCCCCACCCACACACTCCCCTCCCCCACACACTCCCCACCCACATACTCCCCACCCCCCACTCCCCACCATCACACTCCCCTCCCCCACACACTCCCCACCCATGCACTCACCACCATCACACTCACCTCCCCACAAACTCCCCCCCCCCTCCCCACACACTCCCCACCCACGCACTCCCCACCCACACACCCCTCCCCACACATTCCACCCCACCCCACACACTCCCCACCCCACACACTCTGCCCCCATCCCACACACTCCCCTCCCCACACACTCCTTCCCCCACCCCACACACTCCCCCCCACCCCACACACTCCACACCCCCACCCCACACACTCCCCACCCCCCCACCCCACACACTCCCCATCCCCCCCACCCCACACACACCCCACCCCGCCCCCCACCCCACACACTCCCCACCCCCCCAGCCCACACACCTCCCACCCACAAACTCCCCACCCCTTCCCCACACACTCCACACCTACACACACTTCCCCCCCCCACCCACACACTCCCCCCACACACTCCCCACCCACACACTCCCCACCCACACACTCCCCACCCACACACTCCCCACCCCACACACTCCCCACCCCACACACTCCCCACCCACAAACACTCCCCTCCCCCACACACACTCCCCTCCCCCACACACACCCCCCTCCCCCACACACTCCCCCCTCCCACACACACTCCCCCTCCCCCACACATTCCCTGCCCACACACTCCCTACCCACACACTCCCCACCCCACACACTCCCCACCCACACACTCCCCTCCCCCACACACTCCCCTCCCCCACACACACCCCCCTCCCCCACACACACCCCCCTCCCCCACACACTCCCCCCTCCCACACACACTCCCCCTCCCCCACACATTCCCTGCCCACACACTCCCTACCCACACACTCCCCACCCCACACACTCCCCACCCACACACTCCCCTCCCCCACACACTCCCCACCCACATACTCCCCACCCTACACTCCCCACCATCACACTCCCCTCCCCACACACTCCGCCCTCACCCCACGCAATCCCCACCCCCCACCCCACACACTCCAAACCCACCCACTCCCCTCCCCCACCCCACACACTCCCCACCCTCATACTCCCCACCTCCCACCCCACACACTCCCCACCCACGCACTCCCCACCCACACACTCCCCTCCCCCACACACTCCCCACCCACATACTCCCCACCCCCCACTCCCCACCATCACACTCCCCTCCCCACACACACCCCCCTCCCCCACACACACCCCCCTCCCCCACACACTCCCCCTCCCCCACACACTACCTGCCCACACACTCCCTACCCACACACTCCCCACCCCACACACTCCCCACCCACACACTCCCCTCCCCCACACACTCCCCTCCCCCACACACTCCCCACCCACGCACTCCCCACCATCACACTCCCCTCCCCACAAACTCTCCCCCCACCCCACGCACTCCCCACCCACCACCCCACGCACTCCCCACCCACACACTCCGCCCCCACCCCACACACTCCCCCCCCCCCCACCCCACACACTCCCCCCCCCCACCCCACACACTCCCCACCCACGCACTCCCCACCCACACACCCCTCCCCACACATTCCCCCCCACCCCACACACTCCCCACCCCACACGCCACATACTCCCCACCCCACACACTCCCCACCCCCCACCCCACATACTCCCCACCCCCCACCCCACACACTCTCCACCCTACACTCTCTCCACCCTCCCACCCCACATACTCCCCACCCCCCCCACCCCACACACTCCCCACCCCCCCACCCCACACACTCCCTACCCAAACACTCCCCTCCCCCACACACTCCCCACCCCACACTCCCCACCATCACACTCCCCTCCCCACACACTCCGCCCTCACCCCACGCACTCCCCACCCCCCACCCCACGCACTCCCCACCATCACACTCCCCTCCCCCACACACTCCCCACCCACGCACTCCCCACCATCACACTCCCCTCCCTACAAACTCCCGCACGCACCCCCCACCCATCACCCCACGCACTCCCCACCCACACACTCCGCCCCCACCCCACACACTCCCCCCCCACCCCACACACTCCCCACCCACGCACTCCCCACCCACACACCCCTCCCCACACATTCCCCCCCACCCCACACACTCCCCACCCCACACACTCTGCCCCCACCCCACACACCCCCCTCCTCACACACTCCCCCCCCACCCCACACACTCTCCACCCCCCCCCACCCAGACACTCCCCCACCCCACACACTCCCCACCCCACACACTCCGCCCCCACCCCACACACTCCCCTCCCCACACCCTCCTTCCCCCACCCCACACACTCCCCATCCCCCCACCCCACACACTCCCCACCCCACACCCCACATACTCCCCACTCCACACAATCCCCACCCCACATACTCCCCACACCCTACCCCACACACTCCCCAACCCCCCAACCCACACTCCCCACCCCCCCAACCCACACACTCACCACCACCCCCACCACACACACTCCCCACCCCCCCACCCCACACACTCCCCACCCCCCCCACCCCACACATTCCCCACCCCCCCAACCCACACACTCCCCACCCCCCCAACCCACACACTCACCACCACCCCCACCACACACACTCCCCACCCCCCCCCACCCCACACACTCCCCACCCCCCCTCCCCACACACACCCCCCCACCCCACACACTCCCCCCCCCCCCACACACTCCCCTCCCCACACACTCCCCTCCCCACACACTCCCCTCCCCACACACTCCCTCCCCACACACACACTCCCCCCCCTCACCCCACACACTCCCCCCCCCCCCCCACCCCACACACTTTCCACCCAGGCACTCCCCACCCACACACTCCCCACTCCACACCCCGCACTCCACGAACAAGCTCCAGACCTTGAATAAGTGAAGAGTTTGTGACGAGTGATTGTAAAATGCTACTGGGCCCTTCTGAGGACTTGATGCTCGGTCTCGCCCTGGGAGGGACCGTGGAAATGCAGTCGCAGCTTCGGTGGATTATGAAGGAGCCTCCTTAAGTGATTCTTTGATTAGGGGCAAACTGCAGTTTGAAGAGGCTGCTGATAACCTGATATGAAGGCTGCAGAAGGAACTATCCGACTCTTATCAGCCCTTTATTTTAAAGCAATTGAGCTGAGGGCGACCAAACCCGTCATTCTCACTGTCGGAAATACCACCACGAACAGTTCGACAATAGACAGACGGAAACCTAACGTCATGACCCCTCCCAGGAAGGGATTTGAGTTGAAGGCTTTGACTCCCTATGCTGGGTTTTATTTTTATTAATTAAAAACAAATACAACGAAAAAAAGAAGTTGCATTTCTATAGCGCCTTTCACGACCTCCGGATGCCCCAAAGCGCTTTACAGCCAATGAAGCACTTTTTGAAGTGTAGTCACTGTTGTAATGTGGGAAACGCGGCAGCCAATTTGTGCACAGCAAGCTCCCACACACAGCAACGTGATCACAATGGCCGGATAATCCGGGCCCTGAAATCCCGGTTGGTGCTACCTGCGGGCGATTGAGTGAAAAAAGTGAAAAGATGCGCACCGACCTGTTCCTGCTGCGCCCACCAGCAATCCCGTTCCTGAGACCCACTCTCCCTGCACATCGCAGCGCGTGCACATCGGGACGTCCGTATGCTGCAACTGCAGTCACATGGCTCTAGGCAGCCAATCCAGGTACAGTATTTTCTCATTCATAATAATGGGAACTCTGTAAGTTGGAGTTCCCATTATTATGATTGAGAAACACCCAAACACAAATAAAAAATAGAAAAAACACACCACACATTTAAGATTAATTTAAATTAGTTAATAAATGTCTTATTAAAAAATATATATCTTTCCAATTTTTAAAAATATTTTAATTATGGTTTAAATTAAACTTACCTTAGTGGACATGGTTTGTAACAATAAAATGTGTTTTTATAATTTTATTTTACAATGTTTTTGCGCGTTTTAAAACTCTTATGAATGAGAGGGGATCTCATAGAAACATATAAAATTCTGACGGACTGGACAGGTTAGATGCAGGTAGAATGTTCCCGATGTTGGGGAAGTCCAGTGTTATGTAATGATGTGTGTATCGTCCCAGTACCGTAAATGTAATGTAAGCACTATGCCACACCACAGAGGGCGCTGTGGTGGGAAACCTGGTAGTACCTGCAACAAGGGCTATATAAGGCTGACCACCACACCTGGGAGGCACTCTGGAGCTGAACAATAAAGGACGAAGGTCACAGCAGTTAAACTTACACCAGACCGTGTGGAGTCAGTGATTTGTGTGCTACATACACCACATTGGCAATGAGGAAGTGGACGAACTCCACGCAACCATGGCTACTCTGGGCTCGCTAAAGGATTTTACCGTGGGCAATGATTGGGAGGCCTTTACGGAAAGGCTCGAGTACTACTTCACAGCAAATGACCTGACGGAGGACACATACGCAATGAGAGAGAAGCGTAAGGCGATATTGCTCTCCAGTTGTGGAGATGAGGTTTACTGTCTCGTCAGGGATTTGCTGGCACCTGGGAGCGCCAGGGACAAGTCATACGAGGAGCTGACTGAACTCATTCGTGACCAGTTGAAACCGAAGGAGAGCATCCTCATGGCCAAATACAAATTTTACCATCACTGCAGACTCGAGGGCCAGGATATCACCAAATATGCTGCGGACCTCAGGAGACTCGCGGCTCCGTGTGATTTTGGGGCACACCTTGACGAGGCTCTGCGGGACGTTTTCGTCATGGGGATTGGCCACAAGGGCCTCCTTCACAAGCTGCTGGCCACGGAACCCACAGTCACTCTGACAAAGGCCATCACCATCAGCCGGGCATATATGACCTCGACCTGCAGCACCAAGCAAATAATCCACACAGTCTCGAACCCGGCAGGCACTGTCCACAGGATAGTGCCCACCACGGACAAAACTGCAGAACGTGGCTCTGCCCAGGGCAGAGAGCACGGACCTCGGGATCCTGGAACTCAGAGTCCGCTGAGGGGGGCCAATCAAGCAGCACCATGCTGGCGTTGTGGAGGAAGCCATGGGGCTCACCGGTGCAGGTTTGCGGAGTACACGTGCAATACCTGCCACTTTAAAGGCCACCTTCAGCGTATGTGTAAAAGAAATCAGACTCACCATGTGGCTGAGGAGATGGGGGATGATCCACTGTTCAGCGAGGAGCAGGTAGAAGAAGATGAGGTGTTTAGACTGCACACGTGTACTGACGATTCGCCCCCAGTGATAAGGGAAGTAAAAAATCAACGGAGTCCCAGTGAGTATGGAAGTGGATACAAGCTCGGGTCCATCGTTGATGAGTCGGAGAACTTTTGATAAACTGTGGATTAACCCAGCTGCACGACCCAAGCTGGTCCCGGTCACGGTGAAGCTGCGTAACTATACCAGGGAACTAATACCTGTTCTCGGCAGAGCGATGGTGCAGGTATCCCACCGGGACGAGACGCACGCTTTACCTTTGTGGGTCGTTGCAGGCGATGGGCCGACACTCCTCGGCCGGAGGTGGATGGGAAAGGTCCGTGGGAGCTGGGAAGACTTCATCACTCCACAGGCTGCTGCTCCCCGGGGTGCTGCCGTGCCCCGAGTCCCCAGAGAGCAGCGCCGACGGAGCTGGAGCTGCAGCCTCAATCCCCGCACAGGCAAGTCCCAGGCCCGGGCCTCACACAGAGACCCTGCAGCCCCAGCCCCCACAAGCAAGCCCCAGCCCCGGACCTCACACACAGATTCCGCAGCCTCAGCCCCCACAGGCAAGCAGCCCTGCAGAGAGGGGCCTAGTGGGTGGGAGTGAGCCGGCGGGGTGCGAGGGATCCAGGATGGCCGGCGGTTCGGAAGAGCCCCGCCGAGGAGCTGTTAGCGTCGGGCGGCGTCGGCGGCTACGGAGGCCGCGGGGGACGCGGCAAGTGCGGCCGCTGGAAAGGCCACGACGGCCGCAGGAGAGGCGGCAAGTCAGGTGGCAGTGGAGGGGAGCAGAGGCTGCGACGGCGGAGGGCATCCGGAGCGGCGGAGAAGAAGATGGCGGCGGCATCGTGTCGGAGCAGCAGAGCATCAAAGATGGCGGAGCCCAAGGAGAAGCCTCGTGGAATCCTCCTGCATCAAAGATGGCGCCTTAAAAAGGAAATGCACCCGGGAGTCTTAAATGGGCCTTACCAAGAGGTGGTCCCCACAAAGGACTGCTGTAAGGCAGAGCGAGTCCAAAATGAGCTATGTTAATGTGAGATGACGAATTTATAATAAGAATTAATTTTTTAATGCTGAATGGCCACTGTATTTGTGTAAAATAATGGATGAAGTACAATTAATGATAACGGCTAACAAGGAAATCAAGGCTCCGTTACCAGTCAATAACTAGTTAATGTACCAGATAATATGTACCATACTAACGCACTGTCTATGCCTATCTGCCTTCCGTTGGACAAGTGTAATGTTTTGTAATGATGTGTGTATCGTTGTCCTGCGTCCTGGTGGGGGGGGGAAGATGATATGTAATGATGTGTGTATCGTCCCAGTATGTGTGTAAGCACTATGCCACACCACAGAGGGCGTTGTGGTGGGAAACCTGGTAGTACCTGCAACAAGGGCTATATAAGGCTGACCACCACACCTGAGAGGCACTCTGGAGCTGAACAATAAAGGACGAAGGTCACAGCAGTTAGATTCACACCAGACCGTGTGGAGTCAGTGATTTGTGTGCTACATACACCACATCCAGAACCAGGGGTCACAGTCTAAGGATAAGGGGTAAGCCATTTAGGACCGAGATGAGGAGAAACTTCTTCACTCAGAGAATTGTGAACCTGTGGAATTCCCTACCGCAGAACGTTGTTGAGGCCAGTTCGTTAGATACATTCAAAAGAGAGTTAGATATGGCCCTTATGGCAAAAGGGATCAAGGGGTATGGAGAGAAAGCAGGAATGGGATACTGAAGTTGCATGATCAGCCATGATCTTATTGAATGGTGGTGCAGGCTCGAAGGGCCGAATGGCCTACTCCTGCACCTATTTTCTATGTTTCTAAAAGTAGGCTATGCGCTTGCTTTTATCAGGCGCGAGAGTTTTCAGCACATCCGCTGGGCAAGAGATGTGTAAATCCTGCAATCTTGCCCGTGTAAATGTCCCGTTCCCGAGATGCGGAGGATCGGTCGAGCTGGAGCTTGACAGATCGGAAAAGCCGGTTTTCAGCGCATGCGCATTGTGCACTGAAAACTGGCTTTTGCGATGCCTTCCTGGGTCCGCACGCACTCCGCACGCACTCCGCACGGACCCCGGGGAGGCTGCACTTTCTAGGCCATTATTTTTAGCGATGTTGGTTGAGGGATAAATTTTGGCCCAGGACACCAGGGATAACTCCCCTGCTCTTCTTGGTAATAGTGCCGTGGGATCTTTTACGTCCACCTGAGGGAGCAGACGGAGCCTCGGTTTAATGTCTAAAAGTAATACAAACATCTTTTAAAGCTCTTGAAGATTAATGTCCAATTTTAGTTATTGAGAGAAGATTGGAATGGTTTTGGTCACAAGGATGTAACATACTGTCCAGTCACTAATCCTAACAGCAAAATAATTAAATGCAAAGAAAACTGTTGCTGGAAATGATGTGAGGAGACGCTAGAGCAGTGAGTATGGCCTTACTCGAAGTGTTCAACAACAGAAATGGATGGATTTGTGATCTTGCGGGGACTAGCCTTGTGCTAAGACAGAAGAGTGATGAGTCAACAAAAACAACTTGTATTTAAATAGCGCCTTTAACGTAGTGAAACGTCCCGAGGCGCTTCACAGGAGTATTATGAGACACCGAGCCATATAAGGAGAAAATAGGACAGGTGACCAAAAACTTGTTCAAAGAGGTAGGTTTTAAGGAGCATCTTGAAGGAGGAAAGAGAGGCGGAGAGGTTTAGGCAGGGAGTTCCAGAGCTTGGGGCCCAGGCAACAGAAGGCACGGCCACCAATGGTTGAGCGATTATAATCAGGGATGCTCAGGAGGGCAGAATTAGAGGAGCGCAGCGATCTCGGAGGGGTTGTGGGGCTGGAGGAGATTACAGAGATAGGGAGGGGCGAGGCCATGGAGGGATTTGGGAAAAAAAGATGAGAAGTTTGAAATCGAGATGTTGCTTAACCGGGAGCCAATGTAGGTCAGCGAGCACAGGGGGTGATGGGTGAGCGGGACTTGGTGCGAGTTAGGACACAGGGCAGGGAACACAGGGGGTGATGGGTGAGCGGGATTCGGTTGAGTTAGGACACGGGGCAGCGAGCACAGGGGGTGATGGGTGAGAGGGACTTGGTGCGAGTTAGGATACAGGCAGCGAGCACAGTGGGTGATGGGTGAGCGGGATTTGGTGCGAGTTAGGATACAGGCAGCGAGCACAGTGGGTGATGGGTGAGCGGGACTTGGTGCGAGTTAGGATACAGGCAGCCGAGTTTTGGATCACCTCAAGTTTACATAGGGTAGAATGTGGGAGGCCAGCCAGGAGAGCATGGAATAGTCAAGCCTGGAGGTAACCAAGGCATAGATGAGGGATCAGCAGCAGATGAGCTGAGGCAAGGGCGGAGGCAGGCGATGAAACTAAGCGGTCGTTGAGTATATTCAATACTGAGATCGCTAGATTTTCGGACTCAAGTGGAATCAAGGGATACGGGAATCGGGCGGGAAAGTGGAGTTGGGGTCGAAGGTGAGCCGTGATCATATTGAATGGCGGTGCAGGCTCGAGGGGCCGTATGGCCTACTCCTGTTCCTGCTATTCTTATTATTCTCACAGGTTTGTAGAGCTGTTGTACTGTGATTGGCTTAGCCAGTCACGTGATGTTCACAAGACTCAATAAAACCCCAGCCAGTTGGGTCTCGGCCATCCACGATGAGGTATGCAGTTGTGAGCCTAGTGAATGAACTGGTAATGTGTAGTGTGATTGTTAAACCTTTGCTAATAAACCAACTAGTTCTTCATAGCAATGTGTTGCTGTGAATTCTTAAGCAAAGAACCCATGAAGCAAATACATTACACTTATGTTCTTATGAAACTGGGTCGAAATAAGGGAGTGCTGGAAGGTCTTGATTCATTGCTACTGTCTTATAATGGTGTCCGGGCCTCCTGGTGTCAACACTCTGCAAGCACGGTATTATCTAAAGCAGATTGAAATAAACAGGATCGATTCCCTCTAGAAAGAATCCTGCGTAAATGAGCTAAGAAGATAGTCAGCTCATTAACTCGCTGCTGAAGCCCCCAACACAGTCACGTTATATCCTCGCTTCCGTTTACAGATACCCAGCCACGAAACGATAAGCGTCAGTGAGCCTCTGAGCCACCAGTTACCAGGAACATTTACTTCTTTAGTTCAAGGAGACGATTGCCCTTTTTGTTGTCCTCACTGAGGCTAATTATCAGGAACGGTGTCTCCACAACAGTAAGTGTTGTCCCACCCAGGCTACCCCCCGGCATTGTCAGTGAGGTTTAATCAGCGAGAAAGTTAGCCAAAGTGGGGGTTTGGGCATGGTTTGGTTCCAGCTGGCCTGTGATTTGAGATGATACAGTGTCTTAAATCCGGATTTGCCCCGTTTGGGGGAGGGGCGGTAACATTCGGGGGGCGTGAGACTTGGCGCCAGGCGCAGGAGTCCCGCCCGCCCGAACAACTCGAGTGACCGCCCCTGGAAGGAAGTGGAGCGCTCTAGCGCACATAGGTCAGGCGCCTCAGCAGCGTTACGCACCGGGCCCGTGCCGCGCTGCTGTGTCCAACGGGCCCCTCCCTCCATTAAAGGGAAGGTCCCACACTGCCAACTCTGTAAAAGAAAAAGGGTCCGAATTGCCCCTTGAGAAGGTGGTGGAGCGCTGCGTTCTTGAGCCGTTGCAGTCCATGTGGTGACGGTGCTCCCATAGTGCTGTTAGGGAGGGAGTTGACCCAACGAACTTTGTCTTGCCCCCCCAGCCCTTCCCCCCCCCCTCCCCCCACACACTAGCAAAGGACCATTGTGTTCCCCGGCGAATTGTGATCATCTCGGTCTTTTCCCATCTCCATAAATCTCTGGCCCTCTTCCCAATCAAATATCTGTCCTGTTGGTGCTGCCATTTTGTGCCGGTGACACACTCCAGTGACGCTGCTACTTCCTGGTGCTGGAAGAGTTCTCCACAAGATCCTGCAAATCCCCTGGGAGGACAGACGCACCAACGTCAGTGTTCTCGATCAGGCCAACATCCCCAGCATCGAGGCACTGACCACACTTGATCAGCTCCGCTGGGCGGGCCACATCGTCCACATGCCCGACACAAGACTCCCAAAGCAAGCGCTCTACTCAGAACTCCTACATGGCAAGCGAGCCCCAGGTGGGCAGAGGAAACATTTCAAGGACACCCTCAAAGCCTCCCTGATAAAGTGCGGCATCCCCACCGACACCTGGGAGTCCCTGGTCCAGGACCGCCCTAAGTGGAGGAAGAGCATCCGGGAGGGCGCTGAGCACCTCGAGTCACGTTGCCGAGAGCATGCAGAAAACAAGCGCAGGCAGCGGAAGGAGCGTGCGGCAAACCAGACTCCCCACCCACCCTTTCCTTCAACCACTGTCTGCCCCACCGGTGACAGAGACTGTAATTCCCGTATTGGACTGTTCAGTCACCTGAGAACTCACTTTTGGAGTGGAAACAAGTCTTCCTCGATTTCATAAGAACATAAGAATTAGGAACAGGAGTAGGCCATCTAGCCCCTCGAGCCTGCTCCGCTATTCAATAAGATCATGGCTGATCTGGCCGATTTCGAGGGACTGCCCATGATGATGTTGCCATGGTAGCACAGGGATGTGGTACTTTTTTTTTATCAATGAGATGGGTCTGGGTGACTCACCCTTTGACCTTTGAGACATCTGCAGTGAGTTGAAAAGCTTCAGTGTACACCCCTGAACATGGGATTAACGTAACATTCAATATGTAAACTGTCAGGCAAATGACTTGAAACGTATAAGCGGATTTAAAAACCTAAGAGAATTAGATGGCGAGAAGGCAAGAATTTATTGGCAAGGTTTAAAGATCCCAAAACATGTTGGTGCGGAACATTATTGGTTACAGGGGAAGAAGTGAATTATGAAGCTAATAATGTCAGAACTTCAGCCAGGCGTATTCATGAGATGCTGGCGGGGGGAAGCTAATTGTTTCTGACTCACGGAACAGTGTGAGTGAATGAGAATTACAGCCACTGCTGACAGTGTGACTGGGCAAGAAGCCTTCTGGGACTACAATGGAGATAAGCGTCTTTGAGATACTGTGAGAACAGGCACCACACTGTGTCATCCGAAGCCTCAAAATTCCAGCAAAGCTCACTTGGGCAAATTGGGATGGTGGGGGAGGGGGAATGCTTTAAATTGCTTTTAACTTTGAGTAATTGAGCTGGAAAACTGTGTGGTGGAAGGGAAGTTGGCGACCTGCCACAGCAAGTTGTGAGAAAGCAGCTTTAGTTTGGCCCCTGCTCGGGTCACTGTTTGGCCACTCTGACCTTTCAGCACAGATGACATTGTTTATTTATGCCAATCGGCAGGAGGAGAGATAGCAAAAGAATGAGCTGGTCTTGTATCCCGAAGCGAGGACTGGCAATGTCTCCCGGTTCCTCAAACCCTAGACTGGGTCTCTACTCATTGGAATTCAGAAGAATGAGAGGTGATCTTATCGAAATGTATAAGATTATGAGGGGGCTTGACAAGGTGGATGCAGAGAGGATGTTTCCACTGATGGGGGAGACTAGAACTAGAGGGCATAATCTTAAAATAAGGGGCCGCCCATTTAAAACTGAGATGAGGAGAAATTTCTTCTCTGAGGGTTGTAAATCTGTGGAATTCGCTGCCTCAGAGCTGTGGAAGCTGGGTCATTGAATACATTTAAGACAGAAATAGACAGTTTCTTAAACGATAAGGGGATAAGGGCTTATGGAGAGCAGGCGGGGAAGTGGAGCTGAGACCATGGTCGGATCGGCCATGATCTTATTAAATGGTAGAGCAGGCTCGAGAGGCCATATAGCAGACTCCTGCTCCTATTTCTTATGTTCTATGTTACCGCCGTGAGACGATTGGCCCACATTGTGTGCAAGGATCGATGCTCAGTGGCAGCTCCTTTCATCTGCTGACCTTTGTAAACGCTGCCGGTGACCTCTGTGCAGACTTGCACCTCCAGCACGCCCTGCTCTATCAGCCCCCCCCCACGGCAGCCCCCCACTGCCCTCCTCCACCCCACCTCCTGCTGCAGTTACCAACCCTCTCAGATTGCCCCTGGAGCTCCGGGAATTGGAGATTCATCTCCAGAATAGCACCCTGAGCAAAAACCCCAGCAAAAAAATCAGTGAGCGCGTAAAAACAATGGTATGTTTTCTTCATTATCTTCGTTTAATTGTTATGACTTGACTATTCCAACGCACTCCTGGCTGGCCTCCCACAGTCTACCCTATGTAAACTAGAGTTGATCCAAATCTCAGCTGCCCCGTGTCCTAACTCGCACCAAGTCCCGCTCACCCATCACCCCCCGTGCTCGCTGACCTACATTGGCTTCCAGCTAAGCAACGCCTTCATTTCAAAATTCTCATCCTTGCTTTCAAATCCCTCCATGGCTTTCACCTCTCCCGATCTCTGTAATCTCCTCCAGCCCCAGAATCCCCCGAGATGTCTGTGCTCCTCTAATTCTGCCCTCTTGACCATCCCTGATTATAATCGCTCCACCATCGGTGGCCGTGCCTTCTGTTGCCTGGGCCCCAAGCTGTGGAACTCCCTGCCTAAACCTCTCCGCCTCTCTACCTCTCTTTCCTCCTTCAAGATGCTCCTTAAAACCTACCTCTTTGACCAAGCTTTTGGTCACCTGCGCTAATTTCTAGCTATGCGGCTCGGTGTCAAATTTTTGACCTCATAATACTCCTGTGAAGCGCCTTGGGACATCTCACTACTTTAAAGGCGCTATATAAATAAAGTTGTTATTATATAGCACCTCCAGGTTAAAATCAGGGCTCCAGTTTCTATTCACAATGCAAGTTTAGCCATGGTACCTCGACAAACTCTAGTGTATGCTTTTCCTGGTATCTGGGTGTTGTACAACTGAGTAGTTCGATGGTTCCCATCAGAGGGAGTTGAGCAGGATATGCTAATCGAGTGAGATGAAGAGGGTTGGGAGTGTGGAGCATGAACAGCACTGGCCTGTTGGGCTGAATGGCCTGTCTCTGTGCTGTACATACTTTGTGATTACGAGTGGTGAGATTAGGAACTCAGAAACTCTGGATTGCTGGCCCAGTACATGACCAGTGCACCGTGACAGTATGTGTCAGCTTAATATTCATGGTCACATACTCACTCCTTGCGGCACCACTTGTTCAAATCCCGGTTTCCTCATTCCCTGTGCCACAATTAATCCGGGATCGCATACAGCTGCTCCAGATCGCAAAAGTGGAGAGTGCAACATAAAAAATTCCGACTGCTTTTTACATTTAAAAAAACCCGCAGACCTGGCGGGGAGGGAAAGGCCCTGAAGGTTGCGGATCCTTCCTTCCCATACGCAATTTACAGTGAAAAGAAGAAAAGACTTACATATATATATAGTGCCTTTGCCAACCTCAGGGCGTCCCAAAGCGCTTTACAGCCAATGAAGTAGTTTTGGAGTGTAGTCATTGTTGTACTGTGGGAAAGACAGCAGCCAATTTGCGCACAGCAAGCTCCCACAAACAGCAATGTGATAATGACCAGATAATCTGTTTTAGTGATGCTGGTTGAAGGATAAATATTGGCCCCAGGACACCGGGGATAACTCCCCTGCTCTTTTTCAAAATAGTGCCATGTGATCTTTTACGCCCACCCGAGAGAGCAGACGCCCCGGGGCCTCGGTTTAACGTCTCATTCGAAAGATGGCACCTCCGACAGTGCAGCGCTCCCTCAGTACTGCCCCTCCGACAGTGCGGCGCTCCCTCAGTACTGCCCCTCTGACAGTGCTGAGGCAGCGCTGCACTGTCGGAGGTGCCGTCTTTCGAATGAGACGATAAAACCGAGGCCCCGTCTGCTCTCTCATGTGGGTTAAAAGATCCCATGGCACTATTTCGAAGAAGAGCAGGGGAGTTATCCCCCATGTCCTGGGGCCAATATTTATCCATCAATCAACATAACAAAAACAGATTATCTGGTCATTATCACATTGCTGTCTGTGGGAGCTTGCTGTGCGCAAGTTGGCCTCCGCGTTTCCCACAATACAACAGTGACTACACTCCAAAAGTACTTCATTGGCTGAAAAGCGTTCCCTCAGTACTGCCCCTCCGACAGTGCAGCACTCCCTCAGCACTGCACTGGGAGTGTCAGCCTAGATTTATGTGCTCAAGTCCCTGGAGTGGGACTTGAACCTACAACCTTCTGACTCAGAGACGAGAGTGCTCGCTCACCCCAATCCCTCTAAATACCATATTACATCTATATGTCCTGGCCGTGAGACAAGTTGGACAGACTGGGTCCTCGTTCTCCCCATCGTCATGGCGACGATGCAAAAACACAGCTGCTGGGTCTGCTGGGTCCTTTTGCACTCAGATCATTGAAGCAGTCGGGGAGGCCTTTACACCGACAGACTCCAAGAGGAATTTCACTTTCCCTGCCACGAGCTCCTCCGCGGGATTCCTTCAATCAGAAAACCGAGTATTAGAAATGCACGGGAGTCGCTCAGCCCCTTCCGCCCCGGTCCTCCCCCACTTCCCCGACACCCGCCTCCCCTCCCCTACTGTCCCCCCCCCCCCCCCCTCCTCCCATGCCCGAGAGGCGATGAAAAGCAAACACGGTCGCACTGTAACTCTGAATTCTTCAGTCACTTTACCCACCATCCCCCCTGTATCCTCACACACTCCCCCTCTCCCTCTCACCTAGCCCAGGTCGAGCCGCAGCTCGCACAGTACCCGGCGGGCATGGTCGCAGCGGAAGGCAAGCCGGTACAGACTCTCGGCCATGCAGTCGCCGTCCAGCACCTCGCCCAGGCTGAGGCTGCGGTGGTGGACGCGGGCAGGCGGGCAAACGGCCAGGCGGTAGTAGTGGTAGGTCTCCTGTGGGTTATGGTACGACCCCACCTTGTGGACGTACAGGCGGCACCTGCTCCCCCTCCGGCCCCAGCCCGGCCCGGGCCCGCCAGGACCAGCAGCAGTGCCGCGTACGCCGCTCCACCACTCGCCCCGACTCCCAGCCCGCCACCTCGGGCCTACACTCCGCGCCACCGCCATCTTGAAACTTTGGGCCTCTACTCATTGGAATTCAGAAGAATGACAGGTGATCTTATTGAAACGTATAAGATTATGAGGGGGCTTGACAAGGTGGATGCAGAGAGGATGTTTCCACTGATGGGGGAGACTAGAACTAGGGGACATAATCTTAGAATAAGGGTTCGCCCATTTAAAACTGAGATGAGGAGGAATTTCTTCTCTCAGAGGGTTGTAAATCTGTGGAATTCGCTGCCTCAGAGAGCTGTGGAAGCTGGGTCATTGAATAAATTTAAGACAGAAATAGACAGTTTCTTAACCAATAAGGGAATAAGGGGTTATGGGGAGTGGACCTGAGTCCATGATCGGATCGGCCATGACCATATTAAATGGCGGAGCAGGCTCGAGGGGCCATATGGCCTACTCCTGCTTCTATTTCTTATGTTCTTATGTACACAGTAATAAACGTATCAATAAAACAGTTTGAGGTTGATAAATGTTGAAAAGTATAGAATTCCATCAAAATCAAAGCAAGCTCCTGAAGAGTTTGGATGGGAAAGGGTTAAATGGTACTTATTATAAGTCTCTCTTTGCTAAGTGGGCAGTGACTGATCTATTAGAAGAGCTGCTTTTATTTTGGGTAAGTGAAGGATTGAATTTCTCATCAGTACCCAACATGTGTGCCCAGTAGTAAATGCATCCTTTCTAAACTCTTCCGGTTTATTTAGTAGCCTGTGACAGATTGTTGGGCCTGTCACCCATTGCCCGCTTGCTTTCTCTCACTTTTGTTTCCTGGTGCTTTATCTGGACAGCTCACTCTAGCTGGCACTGCCAGGATTCCGACACATGAATACGCTCGTCTTTGTTTATTTCCTCAAGCTCTGGAGAACTTGCTGCATCTGGTCTTCATCAGTTCTTCAGCAACTTGGCCTTTCATCATGTTTGGCTTTTTGCATCTTCTGTCGACCTCCTCCAGTTCTTTTAAAGGGGAACTGTAACCCATCAAAAAAAACATACACATCAGTGTAAGTAATTTACCTCTAAAACCGTGATCTGCAAAACCTCAGTTTTCCCCAGAAGAGGGGAAGATATTGGGACGGATTTTTCTGGAGTGTTAGTTAACATAAGAATTAGAAGCAGGAGTAGGCCATACGACCCCTCAAGCCTGCTCCATCATTCAATCAGATCATGGCTAATCTTCTACCTCAACTCCACTTTTTCACCTGATCCCCATATCCCTCGATTCCTCTATTGATCTCAGCCTTGAATCTACTCAATGACTGAGCATCCACAGTCCTCTGGGGTAGAGAATTCCAGAGAACTCTCTGAGTGAAGAAATTCCTCCTCATTTCAGTCTTAAAAGGTTTATCCAGAGACTATGGCCCCTAGATCGAGACTCTCCAGCCAGGAAAACAATCTCTCAGCACCCTTAGCATCTTATATGTTTCAATGAGATCACCTCTCATTCCTCTAAACTCCAGAGAGAATAGGCACAATCTACTCAATCACTCCTCACAGGACAAACCTCTCATCCCAGGAATCAATCTAGTGAACCTTTGTTGTACCGCCTCTAAGACAAGTACATCCTTCCTCAGATAAGGAAACCAAAACTTAGAACATAAGAACATAAGAAATAGGAGCAGGAGTAGGCCATACGGCCCCTCGAGCCTGCTCCGCCATTCATTAAGATCGCGGCTGATCTGATCTTGGCCTCAACTCCACTTTCCTGCCCGTTCCCCATAACCCTTGACTCCCTTATCATTCAAGAATCTGCCTATTTCCACCTTAAATATATTCAATGACCCAGCCTCCACAGTTCTCTGCGGCAGAGAATTCCACAGATTCACGACCCTCTGAGAAAAGAAATTCCTCCTCATCTCTGTTTTCAATGGGCGACCCCTTATTCTGAGGCTATGCCCCCTAGTTCTAGATTCCCCCATGAGGGGAAACATCCTCTCAGCATCTACCCTGTCAAGCCCCCTCAGAATCTTGTAACTTTCAATAAGATCACCTCTCATTCTTCTAAACTCCAGAGAGAATAGGCGCAAACTACTCAATCTCTGCTCACAGGGCAAACCTCCCATCCCAGGAATCAATCTAGTGAACCTTTATTGCACTACCTCTGAGGCAAGTATATCCTTCCTCAGGCATGGAGACCAAAACTTAGAATAATCCAGCATCGTTTCCTGCCTCAGCGAGCACATGACATAGAGACAACGGGGCAAGGCAGAGGAGGCTGGCTGGAACCAGAGCCCAGCATGAATCAGGCGGGGAAAGAAGGGTGAAGAGTTGGGAGGGGTGGGGAGGGGGAGAACAGCCACAACATCTTGTATTTATACAACGTAGTGAAAAGTCCCAAGGCGCTTCACAGGAGTATTATGAGATAAATAATTTGACACCAAGCCGCACAAGTAGAAATTAACGCAGGTGACCAAAAGCTTGGTCAAAGAGGTAGGTTTTAAGGAGAGTCTTGAAGGAGGAGAGAGAGGTAGAGAGGCAGAGAGGTTTAGGGAGGGAGTTCCAGAGCTTAGGGCCCAGGCAACAGAAGGCACAGCCACCAATAGTTGAGCGATTATAATCAGGGATGCTCAAGAGGGCAGAATTGGAGGAGCGCAGATATCTCGGGGGGCTGTGGGGCTGAAGGAGATTAAAGAGATAGGGAGGGGCGAGGGCCATGGACAGGTTTGAAAACAAGAATGAGAATTTTGAAATCGAGGTGTTGCTTAACTGGAAGCCAATGTAGGTTAGCGAGCACAGGAGTGATGGGTGAGCGGGACTTGGTGCGAGTTAAGACACGGGCAGCCGAGTTTTGGATCACCTCTAGTTTACGTAGGGTAGAATGTGGGAGGCCAGCCAGGAGTGCATTGGAATAGTCAAGTCTAGAGGTAACGCAGGCATGGATGAGGGCTTCAGCAGCAGATGAGCTGAGGCAAGAGCAGAGACGGGCGATGTTACAGAGGTGGAAATAGGCGGTCTTAGTTTATGCTGCGGATATGTGGTCGAAAGCTCATTTCAGGGTCGAGAGAAGTGGTAGTGAGGTCCGCATGCCCGGCACTAGACTCCTGAAACAAGCGCTCTACTCCAAGCTACGTCACGGCAGGTGAGCCCCAGGAGGGCAGAGAAAACACTTTAAGGCCCCCCTCAAAGCCTCCTTGAAAAAATGCAACATTCCCACCGACTCTTGGGAATCCCTGGCCCAAGAGCGCTCAAAGTGGAGGAGGAGCATCCGGGAAGGCACCGAACACCTCGAGTCTCTTCACCGGGAGCACGCGGAAACCAAATACAAACAGCGGAAGGAGAGCATGACAACCCATGCACCCCACCCACCCGTCCGCCCCATCTGTGACAGAGACTGTAGGTCCTGCATTGGTCTCATCAGTCACCTGAGAACTCATGTTAGTGTGGAAGCAAGTCATCCTCGACTCTGGGGGACTCCCTGAGAGTCAGAAGGAAGAAGTGAGGTAGAGCTGGGTGTCATCAGTGTACACGTGGAAAGGAATGTAAAGGGTTGCTGGGCTTGCTCCGATTACTCACGGCACAGATTGCTGTGCAACACGCAGCTCCCATTATAGCTCAGTGTCCTGGCAACTCACTATCAGTTCTCGCTCCAGTGGCTGCTGTTAACCAGGAACAGCGTTGCTTCATAAACACAGCGGGAGGCTCCACTCAGAGTCATGAACAGCCAAACCATGACCTGATTTGCTAATTCACCGTCTCGCACTCCAACAATCAACGTTCCACTCCTGTGGCTTGGCTTGGGATTGAGCCTTTGTGTGAATGAGAAAGAAAGACTTGCATTTCTATAGCACCTTTCACACCCAACAGACATCTCAAAGTGCTTTACAGCCAATGAAGTATTTTTGGAGTGCAGTCACTGTTGTAATGTGGGAAACATGGCAGGTAATTTGCACACAGCAAGCTCCCTACAAACAGCAATGTGATAATGACAAGATCATCTGTTTTTTTGTTATGTTGATTGAGGGATAAATATTGGCCCCAGGACACTGGGGATAACTCCCCTGCTCATCTTTGAAATAGTGCCTTGGGATCTTTTACTTGAGAGAGCAGACAGGGCCTCGGTTTAACGTTTCATCCGAAAGACAGCACCTCTGACAGTGCAGCACTCCTCAGCGCTGACTGGGAGTGTCAGCCTGGATTTATGTGCTCAAGTTCCTGGAGTGGGACTTGAACCCACAAACTTCCAACCCAGAGGCGAGAGTGCTGCCCACTGAGCCACGGCTGACACAGAGTAGAAGGCAGATGGAACTAGTAGCTTACTTGTTTTGGCAACACTCACTTGTCACAGACACAAAGTAACCTTTAAACATACAGCACGCTGAACACAATTACCCTGACTATCTAAAGGCCTATTAAAAAGATAATACACAAATCTTCTGAATGCTTCCAGGCATCACCTAATTGTTATTTCAGTAATCATGGATAGAATGATTGGAGCGTGGGCAGGTACAGCGGGAGCGGCGAGAGATTGTAGAGCAATGTGATTGGGGCCCAAGAGAGGCGTGGGTTCGGGGCCCAATCACACCTGGGGCTGTATCAATTCAAATCATTGTTTTTTTCTTTAAGATAGTGCTGGGATATTATAGAATTTTACAGCACAGAAGGAAGCCATTCAGCCCATCGTGCCTGTGCTGCCCATCGTGAAAGAGCGCTCCAATTAGTCCCACTCCCCCCTGCTCTTTCCCCACAGTCGTGCAAATGTCTCCCCTCCAAGTATTTACCAGATTCACCTTTTGAAAGTTACTATTGAATCTGCTCCCACCGCCCTTTCGGGCAGCGCATTCCCGATCACAACAACTCGCTGCGTAAAAACATTCTCCTCATCTCCCCCCTGGTTTTTTGCCAATCACCTTAAATCTGTGTCCTCTGGTTACCAACCCTTCTGCCACTGGGAACAGTTACTCCTTGTTTACTTGCTCAAACCCGTTATTGGTCCATGTTCACCAGCTCGCATGACACATGATGGCCACTAGGGTGGGCTACCCGCTGGTTGGCACCACCCACAGAACTGTACTGGGGGCAGTGGTGGCACAATGCTCAAGTTACTGGGCTCGTAATCCAGAAGCCTGGACTGATGATCCGGAGACACGAGCTCAAATCCCACCACGGCAACTGGGGAATTTAAACTTAATTTTTTTAAATCTGGAATAATAAGCTAATATCACATACTACCGGATTGTAATTTAAAAAAAAATCTAGTTCACTAATATCCTTTTAGGGAAGGAAATCTGCCGTCCTTACCTGGTCTGGACCTATATGTGACTCCAGACCCACAGCAATGTGGTTGACTCCGAAATGGCTGAGCAAGCCAACTAATGTATTTGCTTCCTGGGTTCTTTGTTTAAGAATTCATAGCAACACATCGTATTAAGAACTAGTTGGTTTATTAGCAATAGGTTTAACAATCACACTACACATTACCAGTTCATCTACCAAGCTCACAACCACCTGCCTCATCGTGGATCCCCCGAACCCAGCTGGCTGGGGTTTTATTGAGTCTTGTGAACATCACAAGATTAAGAGTGGCTAGGCCACTCCCAACTCAACAGCTCGACCAACCTGTGAGCATACTCACAGGTGCATACATTATAACCATAAGAACATAAGAATTAGGAACAGGAGTCGGCCATACGGCCCCTCGAGCCTGCTTCGCAATTTAATATGATCATGGCTGATCTGATCATGGACTCAGTTCCACTTCCCTGCCCGCTCCTCATAACCCCTTATTCCCTTATCGGTTAAGAAACTGTCTATCTCTGTCTTAAATCTATTCAATGACCCAGCTTCCACAGCTCTCTCAGGCAGCGAATTCCACAGATTTACAACCCTCTGAGAGAAGAAGTTCCTCCTCATCTCAGTTTTAAATGGGCGGCCCCTAATTTTAAGATTATGCCCCCTAGTTCTAGTCTCCCCCATCAGTGGAAACATCCTCTCTGCATCCACCTTGTCAAGCCCCCTCATAATCTTATATGTTTCAATAAGATCACCTCTCAATCTTCTGAATTCCAATGAGAAGAGGCCCAACCTGCTCAACCTTTCCTAAGTCAACCCCCTCATCTCCGGAACCTTATCCAGGTCAATTGGGGATGGGCAATAAATGCCGGCCTTGCCAGCAACACCCACATCCTGTGAATGAATAAAAACAAAACAGGGGAAGGAGAGAGTGAGAGAAACACCGAAAGTTGCATACTTCACATTAACAGACGTATCGATATATATATTTTTTTTAATCCCTAGATTACGTGTGTGAGCGAGATCGGCTGACGTTCACCTTCTGCCAGACGCTTAAAATATTGGGCCGGTGCTACCTTCAAACCGTCCGGGCACAGTGCTGCCAAACATGTCGACCGCACGGAGCACGAGATCGCGGGAACGAGCGCGTGTCGAAGAGATGAGCAGCCATCGCTGATGCAACCCATCGCTGATGCAACCCAAAAAAAAAAGACTTAAAAAAAAATAATAATAATGCAGGAAAAGAAAAGAATTACAGGGACTGAAAAGCATGAACGCAATTCAGGAAAAAGAAAGAGTGATTTGTAAGAAGACACTGAAATGCGGACATTTTTGTTATATATATAAAAGAAAGAGACTTTCTTTCAGTATTGTTGTTTATGCAACCATTTTGACAGAACAACAATCCTAACTGTTGATTCACAGCCAAAATAAGTCTTAACAACGTTGGGATTTCTAGGCAAGGCCTGAGGCCTAGCGGTTGCTATAGTTACACCCCGTCCTTTCAAGTAAGTGGTGCTCCTGAATAACGGCATTTCTGTTAATGTCACACAATCATGAAAAGTGGTTGGGGAAAGTGCCACTTTTGTGTGGGTTTTTCTTTTAAATTGTAAAAAAATCGAGTTTAACGGCACATAACTTGAAGAGGCAGAAATAAAGACGTCACATGGTGCTGCTGTGTCCGACCAGCATCCTTCAACCTTTCCCGGGTGTTGCTGGGCAGCACAGAACTTTTACATACTTGAACTTATTTTTTAAAAAGTCCTATTTTATTTTCAACTTGCAAAAAGTAAAGTTTCGGTGAGTGACTGTCATTGTGATTGATGTACAATATGCAGGAGCTGGAGTCATGGTGCTACTAATACTTAAACAAATCATACAGCAAACTTGCAAGGGAATGCCTAATACTATTGTACACACAAGCTCAAGAGGGTAGAATTCGAGGAGCGCAGACATCTCGGGGCGGTTGTCGGGCTGGAGGAGATTACAGCAATAGGGAGGGGTGAGGGCCATGGAGGGATTTGTAAACAAGGATGAGAATGTTGAAATTGAGGTGTTGCTTAAACGGGAGCCAGAATAGGTCGGTGAGCACAGGGAAATAAAACTCTAACATTGCAGTGTGGGTCATGTGGAATGACTACCGGTGGCCTTTAAGTCTACTTTCCCAGGACAGTACAAAATGGAATTTTTCTGTATATCCATCTCACGCCTCTAGGCTTCGAAGTCACTCTCTGTCGCACCCTTCATCTTTCTCTGTTTGATGTCGCCACAGTCTGAACTCGTCTCTCTTGCTTGCTTTTCTGAATCTCTAAACTTGCTGCCGGAACCCGTTTCTCTCCTCCCTGCGTCACAGGGAGACACAGGACACAGCGTCGGGGTCCAGGTGTTGGAGCCCTGTCTCCAACATGCATCTCGAGAATTGCCACACCATCTCTTACTCTAACCCATTCTTTCCAATAACCTTATCCTTCTTGGATTTACCTTCCTCCGATAATCTGCTGGCTTTTCAAACTAAGCATGACATCACCTAAGTACTACTTCCTGATTTATCTCTGGTTCTCTCCAACTCTTTCCACAACTGGTGGTGTTATATGTTACAGGTTTTGGCCTTTCCTCTGGGTTACACACACTGGCATAGATTTCTCAGCCTTGTCCCACAGACCTGGCTATCTGTTGTCCTGTGAGTAACACGCTCCTAGCTCTTTGAAAGAAAAGAAAGACTTGCATTTTTATAGCACCTTTCACGACCACTGGACACCTCAAAGCACTTCACAGCCAATGAAGTACTTTTTGGAGTATAGTCACTGTTGTAATGTGGGAAACGCGGCAGCCAATTTGCGCACAGCAAGCTCCCACACACAGCAATGTGATAATGACCAGATAATCTGTTTTTGCTATGTTGGTTGAGGCCAGGACACCAGGGATAATTCCACTGTTCTTCTTCGAAATAGTGCCACGGGATCTTTTATGTCCACCTGAGAGGGCAGACAGGGCCTCAATTTAACATCTCATCCTAAAAACAGCACTTCTGACAGTGCAGCACTCCCTCAGCACTGCACTGGGAGTGTCAGCCTAGATTTATGTGCTCAAGTCCCTGGAGTGGGATTTGAACCCACAACTTTTTGGCTCAGAGGCGAGGGTGCTGCCCCCTGAGCCACAGCTGACACTTTGTTTTTTGACCCTCGAGAGTCTGACTCACCCATCACCATATTTAAATGCCTCACCCGAGCTAAGAAATGCACACAGGTAGCGCCTGCCCGCAATAGAGAGCACGCTCACTCCCCGTGGGAGCGCAGCCCACCTTATTCAAGTCTACAGGCCCTAGGTGCTGATTGGCAGAGCAAAGGCTTGTGGTTCTCCAGGTGTGCATAGGGGGGATTTAACCTGCTGAAACCGCATCGCCGACTAACACAAGAAGCTTCCCACTGCTTGTCCAGCAGGCACTCACCGATTCATTCTTGAGTGACAACAATCACAGTTCCAGCTCTGTGTGGAACACAGTCCCGGCTCTGCGTGGAACACAGTCCCAGCTCTACATGGAACACAGTCCCAGCTCTGCGTGGAACACAATCCCAGCTCTGCATGCAACACAGTCCCAGCTCTGTGTTATCCTGTGTGGAACACATTCCCAGCTCTGTGTTATCCTGTGTGGAACACAATCCCAGCTCTGCTTGGAACACAGTCCCAGACCTGTGTGGAACACAGTCCCAGCTCTGTGTTATCCTGCGTGGAACACAGTCCCAGCTCTGTGTTATCCTGTGTGCAACACAGTCCCAGGCCTGTGTGGAACACAGTCCCAGCTCTGTGTGGAACACAGTCCCAGACCTGTGTAACACTTTGACTTCAGCGAAATTCAAATTCTGCACTGCAGGTTCTAAGAATCCCTGTGACACCAAATGGTATCCCTGATAAGGAAATTGCTTGGTAACTGCATATGTCACCCCACAAAGGAGTTTGAAACCTAGTATTCACTATAGATGATGTTTAAGGAACGCGTCACTCTGTACTGTCCAAGAGATAGAATAATTCAAACTGTACACAGAAGGGGACAGCTTTTAGCAAACATGTAAAGGCTGGGAGTATGTTCTACGGTCTGAAACACTGTTGAATTAAGACATAACATAATTCTCCTGGCAGGTGACAGTAGAATTCCAGGCAGCTGTTATTCTCTGTGACACACTCCCAGGGCGAAGCATTGCATCAGTAATCACCTCTAGGTCACGTACTGCTCATGCCCTATTAAATCACAACACACGGAGTAGGGTTCTAGATGTGGGCAGGTGAAAGGCTAAATGATGAGGGGTTATCAAGCATGTTGCAAAATCTGTGGATGTGATCAAAATAAACCTCTCTCCTGCGGCCTGGGTGGAACTGTAGGTTGAGCTCTATCCTTTCACCTGCAGGACCTGGTTTCAAATTCAGCTCCGACTGATGGGGTGAAACACTTTCTCATTGTTGCTGTCTCTTTCTTTTTGTCTCCATCTCTCTCTCTGCTGCAAATGTCCTAATTGAGTTTGGAAAGAGTCCCAACCCAGTGCTAATGGGCGCACGCCTAACGCGCAGAACTGCCACTAAGTGAACACCGATTGGCCTTGGATCGGCTGTGTGGGTCCGAGGCCACGGGGATGGCCTGTGTGTGAAATCAAATAGCGTGCTTCCGAGGTTTTGGGGCCGAGGTACGCTGTTTAAGAGGGGAGGTAACCTTATTCTGCATCTGATCTGGAAGTGCTTGATGCTGACGCTGAATGCAAAAAGAAATGGGCCAAAGTTCTTCTCTCCAGCACTGATGCCCTCAATTAATGAGAACAAGCATGAACCACCGCCCCCCCCCCCCCCCCACCGAATTAACCCGTAACCCTCCTCTACCTGCTGCTTCTGTTGTATTCCATTTGAGTTCTCTGTAGGAAAGAATTCTCACTGTGTTACTGTGTCATTCCTCGCAAAATAATGCAGAAGATGTGTCTGTATGATTTGGGTGTAAGGCCCAGCTGAAAGTGTCAGTGTTCAGGCAACTTTTATATGTTTACGGTACTTTTATTAAACTTGTATTTATCAAACACTCCGACTTCATTATCTTATTCAGACGATCGGGTGTCTGAGGTTTTATAAAAGGGGGGGGGTTGTTTATATTCTGGTTGCTCCTCTTCTTCCCTTGAAGATGTCCCACATCTCGCTGGGATGTAGTTCTGGGCTAAGGCGGGTAGGTGGAGTTGAGGTAGAAGATCGGCCAGGATGTTATTGAATGGCGGAGCAGCTCGAGGGGCTGAATGGCCTCCTCCTGCTCCTATTCCCATGAAGCCTTCTGTTCGTCTCCATTCATCCTGGAAACAGAAGGTTGAACGTTGCCTGCCGAGATTTGGACCGAAGACTCGGTGGGTCCTTGGGATGGAGAAGTCCTGCTACAACTGTACAGGGTATTGGTGAGGCCACACCTGGAGAACTGCGTGCAGTTTTGGTCTCCGTATTTAAGGAGTGATATACTTGCATTGGAGGCAGTTCAGAGAAGGTTTGCGGGTTTGATTCCGGACATGAGGGGATTGTCTTATGAAGAAAGGTTGAGCAGGCCTCTAGACATTGCAGTTCAGAAGAATGAGAGGTGATCTTATTGAAACATATAAGATTCTGAGGGGGCTTGATAGGCAAGATGCTGAGAGGATGTTTTCCCTCGTGGGGAATTTAGAACTAGGAGACATAGTTTCAGAATAAGGGATCGCCCATTTAAAACTGAGATGAGGAGGAATTTCTTCTCTCAGAGGGTTGTAAATCTGTGGAATTCTCTGCCCCAGAGAGCTATGGAGGCTGGGTCATTGAATATATTTAAGGTGGAGATAGACAGATTTTTGAACGATAAGGGAATAAAGGGTTATGGGGAGTGGGCAGGGAGATGGAGTTGAGGCCAAGATCAGATCAGACGCGATCTTATTGAATGGCGGAACAGGCTCGAGGGGCCGAATGGTCTACTCCTACTCCTATTTCCAATGTTCAACCCCCCTGTATTGCCCTGGAGTCTTCAGGAATTGAAGATCGATCTCCAGGACACGGCCGTGAGCAACTCGGGAAGGGAAAACGTTGTATGTCATTTTCATTTTCTTTTTTGACTACTTTCATTTACTAGTGATCAAAATATTGGGAAATTGGAAAAAAGAGACTGACTGACAAGCAACAATCATCCAATTGGACCACCAATGGTCTGTCCACTATCCAATCGGTGTGGAAAGGCGGGGCCCTGCGAGGATGGACATGCCGAGCGACCAATAGCGGAAGCGTGGGGGCGGGGCGTTTGGAGGCGAGAGGAGATTGTCCAACCAGAGTTGGCAACCCTACTGGCTCTCTGCACCTGTCCATAGGTCAACAAACTGCTGTGCCTGGTGCTTATCGTAACCCACTGCATCACATCGGAAGTGTGACTGTCCTCAGCTGGCCACCTGGTTCAGTTGTCGCTGTTTTGCTAACTCCTGCACTGAGAAAGTGAGAAGCTTCATGGCCCCGGTGACGAAGGGAGTCTCAGCCTTCACGACGAACTATGTTGAAATTGTTCAGTGTAACGAGCTTGAATCTGTACTATCTTGCTGCGAAGCCAGGAGTCAAAGGTCAGAGAAGCACTTTCATTGGCATTTGTAATGAATCTAACTCCTCCAGCCTTACACCCCTCCCTATCTCTGTAACCTCCTCCAGTCCCTACACCCCTCCCTATCTCTGTAACCTCCTCCAGCCCCACAACCCCTCCCTATCTTTGTAAACTCATCCAGACCAACACCCCTCCCTATCTCTGTAACACCTCCAGCCCGGCATCCCCCTAAGATCTCCGCGCTCCTCCAATTCTTGCCTCTTGCGCATCCCCAATTTCAATCGCTCCACTATTGGCGGCCGTGCCTTCAGCTGCCTGGGCCCCAAGCTCTGGAATTCCCTCCCGAAACCTCTCCGTATCTCTCTCCTCCTTCAAGACGCTCCTTAAAACCGACCTCTTTAATCAATCTTTTAGTCACCTGTCCTAATATCTCCTTATGGGCTCCTGTGAAACGGCGTGGGATGTTTTACTAACCTAAAGGCGCTATATAAATGCAGGTTGTTGCTGTTGAATCCATTGTGACCATTCTTTCCCTAACCAACCAGTTGCTTTAGACACTGCCTAAGGACAGCTGTTCCATTAGAACGTCTGGTCAGCCCTTCGAGATGAAAGACTCTTGTAAAATTTGTGAACATAGAATTTAAATATTTTTCAAAAACCAATGGCTCCGTGTAAAACTCAGCGACCATCAATCGCCCTGTAGGGTTGGCAGGGTTTCATTGGACTTTTTTTTTAAGTGGCTTACCTTTTAATGTTGCTATATAAATGTAAGTCCTTCTTTCTTTACTGCCTCCCCCACTCCGCCCCTCTACTTCTGGCAAGGCCATTATTATTCTCTTAAAACAAAAACAACTTGCATTTATATAGCACCTTAAATGTAGTAAAACATCCCAGGGTGCGTCACAGGAACATAATCAGAAAAAATTTGACACCGAACCCATACGGAGATATTAGGACAGGCGACCAAAAGCTTAGTCAAAGAGGGAGGTTTTAAAGAGCGCCTTAAAGGAGAAGAGAGAGGCGGAGAGGTTGAAGAAATAGGAGCAGGAGTCGGCCATTTGGCCCCTTGAGCCTCCTCTGCCATTTAATAAGATCATGGCTGATTCGATCATGGACTCAGCTCCACTTCCCTGCCCGCTCCCCATAACCCTTTATTCCCTTCGCGCTCAAAATTCTGTCTATCTCCGCCTTAAATATATTCAATGACCCAGCCGCCACAGCTCTCTGGGGCAGAGAATTCCACAGATTTACAACCCTCTGAGAAGAAATTCCTCCCCATCTCAGTTTTAAATGAGCGACCCCTTATTCTGAGATTATGACCCCTAGTTTTAGTTTCCCCTAGGAGTGGAAATATCCTCTCTGCATCTACCTTGTCGAGCCCCCTCATTATCTTATATGTTTCGATAAGATCACCTCTCATTCTTCTGAACGCCAATGTGTATAGGCCCAACCTACTCAACCTATCTTAATAAGTCAACCCCCTCATCTCTGGAATCAGCCTAGTGAACCTTCTCTGAACAGCCTCCAATGCAAGTATATCCTTCCTTAAATACGGAGACCAAAACTGTACGCAGTACTCCAGATGTGACTCGGAGCTCCTTCATGGCAAATGAGCCAAAGGTGGGCAGCGGAAACGCTACAAGGACATCCTCAAAGCCTCCCTGATAAAGTGCAACATCCCCATTGACACCTGGGAGTCCCTGCCCAAAAACCGCCCTAAGTGGAGGAAGTGTATCCTAGAGGGTGCTGAGCACCTCGAGTCTCAACGCCGAGAGCATGCAGAAATCAAGCGCAGGCAGCGGAAAGAGCTTGCGGCAAACCAGTCCCATCCATCCCTTCCCTCAACGACTATCTGTCCCACCTGTGACAGAGTCTGTGGCTCTCATATTAGACTGTTCAGCCACCAAAGACCTCACTTCAGGAGTGGAAGCAAGTCTTCCTCGATTCCGAGGGACGGCCTATGATGATGATGTGGCCTCAGCAATACCCTGTACAGTTGTAGCAGGACTTCTCTGCTTTTATACTCCATCCCCCTTGCAATAAAGGCCAACATTCCATTTGCCTTCCTGTTTACTTGCTGTACCTGCAAACAAACATTTTGTGTTTCATGCACAAGGACCCCCAGGTCCCTCTATACTGCAGCACTTGGCAATTGTTCTCTATTTTAAATTGTAATTTGCTTTTCTATTCCAGAGCTTCGGGCCCAGGCAGCTGAAGGCACGGCCGCCAATGGTTGAGCGATTAAAATCAGGGATGCTCAAGAGGCCAGATTTGGAGGAGCGCAGACATCTCGGGGGCTTGTGGGGGCTGGAGGAGATTTCAGAGATAGGGAGGGGCGAGGGCCACGGAGGGATTTGAATGGAGGGATGGAAATTTGAAATTTGAGGCGTTGGCGGACCAGGAGGCGACGGAGGTCAGTGAGCCAAAAAACCTGCTGCTGTATCCAGGAAAGGTTTTGTGTCGTAGAGTCGTTATACATCCACTCCTGGAAAACCAATCATGTCCTCAGACAACGACAGCTCTTAAGGGACCATTTTTAAAAGTTATTCCTTTGCATTTGTAAACTGACTGTTCGCTGGTCATGGTAACACAATCCTCTTCAACTCTTTTCACCTCTTTCTCTCCCCGAGCAGTCTGCACGGAAGCAGCGAGGACACTTGGGGAGAACTCTAGGCGTATCTGGCAGGACATCAAGTGACATTTTTGAAAGCTTGGAGTTCGTTTAAGTATTTTAACAAGGGAATAATACAGATACAAGTATAAGTAAATATATATAAATACACGTCTCCGATCACAAACAGGGCTGTGATCAAGAAAGAAAAAGCTATTATTGAAAAATGCAATCATTAAAAAAAAATTGTTTTAAAAAGAAATGGAAGTCATAATTTATTTTGCAGAACTATGAAAGCTCATTATGCAACTACATCTGCCTCGAAACAACGGATTGTGACATGGCAGCTAGCTGTCTAGACATGAGAGCAATCTTAAATCGTTCTGTACTGCACCCTTCAGTTGGTGCAGATGTCCAGCTGACTGAATATAAGATTAGCAAGTGAGACGCCACATTTACATTGCAATCCGTGTGTGTGTGTGTGCACATGTGTGTGTGTGTATCTGTGTGTGTGTCTGTGTATCTGTGTGTGAAATCGAGAGTGTGAGATCGACTGTGTGCCTGTGTGTGAGTGTGTTTGTATGTGAGTGTGTGTGTGTGTGGGGACGGTTGGTGGGTCACTATTCTGAGGATTCTGATCCAGGTGGAGGTCCCGACTCTCCCGGACACACTGTGACACTGGAGTAACTGATTTCCGTTCCTTTATTTCATTGTACCTCATGCTCGTTGACACACCGTATGTAATGTTTTTTTTTAGCCTTTCTTATTTACATTTGCCAGCTGAGGGGAGCAGTATTAACCCAGTCCCCCATGTGAAAACAGCGCAGTCGTGCAGTTAAAATCACCTCCGATAACCTCCCGCCCTGTCCCGTGCCCGCCCCCGCCCCCGCCCGCCACCTCAACTGCATCCTTGGATTAGACGACCAAAGTGGGTACTTGAGCAACGTTTCAGGTTCTCTGAGAAAAGTGTGATTTCCTGGACTAGTTTCGATCGCCTGGACAGGCCAGAGAGGAATTTCTCCCAGGAGATCACATGGGTCGGGTGAGATGGAGTGTATATATTGCGATACACAAGGTATCGCAAATGTGTGGGATGGGCTCGATGTACCAGAGGGTCTGTACTCATCCGTTATTGTCATTGTTCGTAACTCGGCAGCCCCGTGTCCTAACTCGCACCTAGTCCCGCTCACCCATCACCCCCTGTGCTCGCTGCCCCATGTCCTAACTCGCACCAAGTCCCGCTCACCCATCACCCCCTGTGCTCACTGCCCCGTGTCCTAACTCGCACCAAGTCCCGCTCACCCATCACCCCCTGTGCTCGCTGCCCCGTGTCCTCACTCGCACCCAGTCCCACTCACCCATCACCCCCTGTGCTCACTGCCCCGTGTCCTAACTCGCACCCAGTCCCACTCACCCATCACCCCCTGTGCTCACTGCCCCGTGTCCTAACTCGCACCTAGTCCCGCTCACCCATCACCCCCTGTGCTCGCTGCCCCGTGTCCTAACTCGCACCTAGTCCTGCTCACCCATCACCCCCTGTGCTCGCTGCCCCGTGTCCTAACTCACACCTAGTCCCACTCACCCATCACCCTGTGCTCGCTGCCCCGTGTCCTAACTCACACCTAGTCCCGCTCACCCATCACCCCGTGCTCGCTGCCCCGTGTCCTAACTCGCACCGAGTCCCACTCACCCATCACTCCCTGTGCTCGCTGCCCTGTGTCCTAACTCGCACCGAGTCCCACTCACCCATCACCCCCTGTGCTCGCTGCCCCGTGTCCTAACTCGCACCGAGTCCCACTCACCCATCACCCCCTGTGCTCGCTGCCCCGTGTCCTAACTCGCACCGAGTCCTGCTCACCCATCACCCCCTGTGCTCGCTGCCCCGTGTCCTAACTCGCACCGAGTCCCACTCACCCATCACCCCCTGTGCTCGCTGCCCCGTGTCCTAACTCGCACCAAGTCCTGTTCACCCATCACCCCGTGCTTGCCGCCCCGTGTCCTAACTCATACCAAGTCCCGCTCACCCATCACCCCCTGTGCTCGCTGACCTACATTGGCTCCCGGTTAAGCAATGTCTCGATTTCAAAATTCTCATCCTTATTTTCAAACCCCTCCATAGCCCTCGCCCATCCCTATCTCTGTAATCTCCTCCAGCCTCACAACCCTCCGAGATGTCTGCGCTCCTCTAATTCTGCCCTCTTGAGCATCCCTGATTATAATTGCTCAACCATTGGTGGCCGTACCTTCAGCTGCCTGGGCCCCAAGCTCTGGAACTCCCTCCCTAAACCTCTCCACCTCTCTACCTCTCTTTCCTCCTTCAAGTAGCTCCTTAAAACCTACCTCTTTGACTTACGTGGCTCAGTGTCAAATGTTTTGTCTTATAACACTCCTGTGAAGTGCCTTGGGATGTTTCACTATGCTAAAGGTGCTATATAAATACAAGTTGTTGTTGTATATTCATAAAATGTTGTATCTATTGGAAATCTATTCAAATTACAACCCTAATGCTGGATCCTTCTTAGACAAGGGTCTTGCTTGTGCATCCAATGGATTACACAGGATATACGACACAGAAACAGGCCATTCGGCCCAACCAGTCCATGCCGGCGTTTATGCTCCACTCGAGCCTCCTCCTGTCTTTTCTCATCTAAATCTATCAACATAACCCTCTATTCCCTTCTCCCCCATATGCTTGTCCAGCCTCCCCTTAAATGCATCGATACTATTAGCCTCAACCATTCCCTGTGGCAGCGAGTTCCACATTCTCACCCCTCTCTGGGTAAAGAGGTTTCTTCTGAATTCCCGATTGGATTTCTTGGTGACTATCTTATATTGATGGCCTCTAGTTATGCCCTTCCCCACAAGTGGAAACATTCTCTCTGTAACTACTCTATCAAAACTTTTCATCATTTTAAAGACCTCTATTAGGTCACCCCTCAGCCTTCTTTTTCCAAGAGACTCACCCTGTTCATCCTTTCTTGATATGTATACCCTCGCATTTCTGGTATCATCCTTGTAAATCTTCTCTGCACTTCTCCAGTGCCTCTTATATCCTGTTTATAATATGGCGACCAGAACTGTACGCAGTGCTCTAAGTGTGATCTAACCAAGGTTCGATACAGGTTCAGCATAACTTCCCTACTTTTCAATTCTATCCCTCTAGAAATAAACCCTAGTGCTTGGTTTGCTTTTTTTATGGCCTTGCTAACCTGTGTCGTAACTTTTAGTGATTTAGTGGTGAGGCCCTTTTAAAATTTGGACCTTTCTTAATTGCTACATACAGCAGACGGACGGACCTCAATAATCAAGCAGTCGGGTGTTGCTCTCACCCAATTGGGTGGGTTCCCAATTCTCTGAAGCAGTGACAAGAGGATTGGTTAATTGGTGTTTTGTGAACTTGGAGCATGTGTTTAGGCGGAACAGCGAGTGAAAGGATGGTGAGGGAAGCCCATCCAATTACAGACCTTACATTGCCCCTGTGTTCCTGACCCAAACCGTCGCCTCTGTCTCAGCCCCAGGGAAGAATTTACTCCACCAATTCAAACACAATACACATAAATTGTTCTTTGTTTCACCAACTGTTTATTCCAGTTATAACACTGTATGGGCAAAGGCTTTCTGTGTCCTGAACATTCAGCATTATTCTTCCATCCCGTGTGTCCCATGCCCGGCCCCCC
>NW_027251567.1:0-42719 GCF_044704955.1 Pristiophorus japonicus
GAGGGAGACGTACTGTCGGAGGGGGCAGTACTGAGGGAGTGCCGTACTGTCGGAGGGACAGTACTGAGGGAGACGTACTGTCGGAGGGACAGTACTGAGGGAGACGTACTGTCGGAGGGGCAGTACTGAGGGAGACGTACTGTCGGAGGGACAGTACTGAGGGAGACGTACTGTCAGAGGGGCAGTACTGAGGGAGTGCCGTACTGTCGGAGGGGCAGTACTGAGGGAGACGTACTGTTGAGGGGCAGTACTGAGGGAGTGACGTACTGTCGGAGGGACAGTACTGAGGGAGTGCCGTACTGTCGGAGGGACAGTATTGAGGGAGTGCCATACTGTCGGAGGGACAGTACTGAGGGAGACGTACTGTCGGAGGGACAGTACTGAGGGAGACGTACTGTCGGAGGAACAGTACTGAGGGAGACGTACTGTCGGAGGGACAGTGCTGAGGGAGAGACGTACTGTCGGAGGGGCAGTACTGAGGGAGACGTACTGTCGGAGGGACAGTGCTGAGGGAGAGACGTACTGTCGGAGGGACAGTACTGAGGGAGACGTACTGTCGGGAGGGACAGTACTGAGGGAGACGTACTGTCGGAGGGGCAGTACTGAGGGAGTGCCGCACTGTCGGAGGGGCAGTACTGAGGGAGTGCCGCACTGTCGGAGGGGCAGTACTGAGGGAGTGCCGCACTGTCGGAGGGGCAGTACTGAGGGAGACGTACTGTCGGAGGGACAGTACTGAGGGAGACGTACTGTCGGAGGGACAGTACTGAGGGAGACGTACTGTCGGAGGGACAGTACTGAGGGAGACGTACTGTCGGAGGGACAGTACTGAGGGAGACGTACTGTCGGAGGGGCAGTACTGAGGGAGTGACGTACTGTCGGAGAGGCAGTACTGAGGGTGACGTACTGTCAGAGGGGCAGTACTGAGGGGAGACGTACTGTGGAGGGACAGTACTGAGGGAGACGTACTGTCGGAGGGACAGTACTGAGGGAGACGTACTGTCGGAGGGACAGTACTGAGGGAGACGTACTGTCGGAGGGACAGTACTGAGGGAGACGTACTGTCGGAGGGACAGTACTGAGGGAGACGTACTGTGGAGGGACAGTACTGAGGGAGACGTACTGTCGGAGGGACAGTACTGAGGGAGACGTACTGTCGGAGGGGCAGTAGTGAGGGAGACGTACTGTCGGAGGGACAGTACTGAGGGAGACGTACTGTCGGAGGGGCAGTGCTGAGGGAGACGTTCTGTCGGAGGGACAGTACTGAGGGAGACGTACTGTCGGAGGTGCAGTAGTGAGGGAGACGTACTGTCGGAGGGGCAGTACTGAGGGAGACGTACTGTTGGAGGGGCAGTACTGAGGGAGAGACGTACTGTCGGAGGGGCAGTACTGAGGGAGACGTACTGTCGGAGGGACAGTACTGAGGGAGACGTAATGTCGGAGGGGCAATACTGAGGGAGAGACGTACTGTCGGAGGGGCAGTACTGAGGGAGACGTACTGTCGGAGGGACAGTACTGAGGGAGACGTAATGTCGGAGGGGCAATACTGAGGGAGACGTACTGTCGGAGGGCAGTACTGAGGGAGTGCCTCACTGTCGGAGGGGCAGTACTGAGGGAGTGCCGCACTGTCGGAGGGGCAGTACTGAGGGAGTGCCGCACTGTCGGAGGGACAGTACTGAGGGAGACGTACTGTCGGAGGGACAGTACTGAGGGAGTGCCGTACTGTCGGAGGGCAGTACTGAGGGAGACGTACTGTCGGAGGGACAGTACTGAGGGAAACGTACTGTCGGAGGGACAGTACTGAGGGAGTGCCGTACTGTCGGATGGACAGTACTGAGGGAGTGCCGTACTGTCGGAGGGGCAGTACTGAGGGAGTGCCGCACTGTCGGAGGGGCAGTACTGAGGGAGACATACTGTCGGAGGGACAGTACTGAGGGAGACGTACTGTCGGAGGGGCAGTACTGAGGGAGACGTACTGTCGGAGGTACAATACTGAGGGAGACGTACTGTCGGAGGGACAGTACTGAGGGAGACGTACTGTCGGAGGGACAGTACTGAGGGAGACGTACTGTCGGAGGGACAGTGCTGAGGGAGAGACGTACTGTCGGAGGGGCAGTACTGAGGGAGACGTACTGTCGGAGGGACAGTGCTGAGGGAGAGACATACTGTCGGAGGGACAGTACTGAGGGAGACGTACTGTCGGAGGGACAGTACTGAGGGAGTGCCGCACTGTCGGAGGGACAGTACTGAGGGAGACGTACTGTCGGAGGGGCAGTACTGAGGGAGTGCCGCACTGTCGGAGGGGCAGTACTGAGGGAGACGTACTGTCGGAGGGACAGTACTGAGGGAGACGTACTGTCGGAGGGACAGTACTGAGGGAGTGCCGCACTGTCGGAGGGACAGTACTGAGGGAGACGTACTGTCGGAGGGGCAGTACTGAGGGAGTGCCGCACTGTCGGAGGGGCAGTACTGAGGGAGACGTACTGTCGGAGGGACAGTACTGAGGGAGACGTACTGTCGGAGGGACAGTACTGAGGGAGACGTACTGTCGGAGGGACAGTACTGAGGGAGACGTACTGTCGGAGGGGCAGTACTGAGGGAGTGCCGCACTGTCGGAGGGACAATACTGAGGGAGACGTACTGTCGGAGGGGCAGTACTGAGGGAGTGCCGCACTGTCGGAGGGGCAGTACTGAGGGAGACGTACTGTCGGAGGGACAGTACTGAGGGAGTGCCGCACTGTCGGAGGGGCAGTACTGAGGGAGACGTACTGTCGGAGGGACAGTACTGAGGGAGACGTACTGTCGGAGGGGCAGTACTGAGGGAGACGTACTGTCGGAGGGACAGTACTGAGGGAGACGTACTGTCGGAGGGACAGTACTGAGGGAGTGCCGCACTGTCGGAGGGGCATTACTGAGGGAGACGTTCTGTCGGAGGGACAGTACTGAGGGAGACGTACTGTTGGAGGGGCAGTACTGAGGGAGACGTACTGTCGGAGGGGCAGTACTGAGGGAGACGTACTGTCGGAGGGACAGTGCTGAGGGAGTGCCGTACTGTCGGAGGGACAGTACTGAGGGAGACGCACAGTCGGAGGGCCAGTACTGAGGGAGACGTACTGTCGGAGGGGCAGTACTGAGGGAGACGTACTGTCGGAGGGGCAGTACTGAGGGAGACGTACTGTCGGAGGGGCAGTACTGAGGGAGTGCCGTACTGTCGGAGGGGCAGTACTGAGGGAGACGCACTGTCGGAGGGACAGTACTGAGGGAGAGACGTACTGTCGGAGGGACAGTACTGAGGGAGTGCCGTACTGTCGGAGGGGCAGTACTGAGGGAGTGCCGTACTGTTGGAGGGGCATTACTGAGGGAGTGCCGCACTGTCGGAGGGGCAGTACTGAGGGAGTGCCGCACTGTCGGAGGGGCAGTACTGAGGAGTGCCGTACTGTCGGAGGGGCAGTACTGAGGGAGTGCCGTACTGTCGGAGGGACAGTACTGAGGGAGACATACTGTTGAGGGACAGTACTGAGGGAGTGCCGTACTGTCGGAGGGACAGTACTGAGGGAGACATACTGTTGAGGGACAGTACTGAGCGAGTGCCGTACTGTCGGAGGGGCAGTACTGAGGGAGACGTATTGTCGGAGGGACAGTACTGAGGGAGACGTACTGTCGGAGGGGCAGTACTGAGGGAGACGTACTGGTCGGAGGGACAGTACTGAGAGAGACGTATTGTCGGAGGGACAGTACTGAGGGAGTGCCGCACTGTCGGAGGGGCAGTACTGAGCGAGTGCCGTACTGTCGGAGGGGCAGTACTGAGGGAGACGTATTGTCGGAGGGACAGTACTGAGGGAGAGACGTACTGTCGGAGGGGCAGTACTGAGGGAGACGTACTGTCGGAGGGGCAGTACTGAGGGAGACGTACTGTCGGAGGGACAGTACTGAGGGAGACGTACTGTCGGAGGGGCAGTACTGAGGGAGACGTACTGTCGGAGGGACAGTACTGAGGGAGTGCCGCACTGTTGGAGGGACAGTACTGAGGGAGTGCCGCAATGTTGGAGGGACAGTACTGAGGGAGACGTACTGTCGGAGGGACAATACTGAGGGAGACGTTCTGTCGGAGGACAGTACTGAGGGAGACGTACTGTCGGAGGGACAGTACTGAGGGAGACGTACTGTCGGAGGGACAATACTGAGGGAGACGTTCTGTCGGAGGGACAGTACTGAGGGAGACGTACTGTCGGAGGGGCAGTACTGAGGGAGTGCCGCACTGTTGGAGGGACAGTACTGAGGGAGACGTACTGTCGGAGGGACAATACTGAGGAGACGTACTGTCGGAGGGACAGTACTGAGGGAGACGTACTGTCGGAGGGACAGTACTGAGGGAGTGCCGTACTGTCGGAGGGACAGTACTGAGGGAGACGTACTGTCGGAGGGACAGTACTGACGGAGACTTACTGTCGGAGGGGCAGTGCTGAGGGAGTGACGAACTGTCGGAGGGACAGTACTGAGGGAGACTTACTGTCGGAGGGGCAGTAGTGAGGAGTGCTGCATTGTCGGAGGGGCAGTACTGAGGGAGACGTTCTGTCGGAGTGGCAGTAGTGAGGGAGACGTACTGTCGGAGGTGCAGTAGTGAAGGAGACGTACTGTCGGAGGGGCAGTACTGAGGGAGACGTACTGTCGGAGGGACAGTACTGAGTGAGACGTTCTGTCGGAGGGACAGTACTGATGGAGTGACGTACTGTAGGAGGGACAGTACTGAGGGAGTGACGTACTGTCGGAGGGACAGTACTGAGGGAGACGTACTGTCGGAGGGACAGTACTGACGGAGACTTACTGTCGGAGGGGCAGTGCTGAGGGAGTGACGAACTGTCGGAGGGACAGTACTGAGGGAGACTTACTGTCGGAGGGGCAGTAGTGAGGGAGTGCTGCATTGTCGGAGGGGCAGTACTGAGGGAGACGTTCTGTCGGAGTGGCAGTAGTGAGGGAGACGTACTGTCGGAGGTGCAGTAGTGAAGGAGACGTACTGTCGGAGGGGCAGTACTGAGGGAGACGTACTGTCGGAGGGACAGTACTGAGTGAGACGTACTGTCGGAGGGGCAGTACTGAGGGAGACGTAATGTCGGAGGGGCAGTACTGAGGGAGAGACATACTGTCGGAGGGACAGTACTGAGGGAGACGTACTGTCGGAGGGACAGTACTGAGGGAGACGTACTGTCGGAGGGACAGTACTGAGTGAGACGTACTGTCGGAGGGGCAGTACTGAGGGAGACCTACTGTCGGAGGGGCAGTACTGAGGGAGACGTACTTTCGGAGGGACAGTACTGAGGGAGAGACGTACTGTCGGAGGGGCAGTACTGAGGGAGTGCCGTACTGTTGGAGGGGCATTACTGAGGGAGTGCCGCACTGTCGGAGGGGCAGTACTGAGGGAGTGCCGTACTGTCGGAGGGACAGTACTGAGGGAGACATACTGTTGAGGGACAGTACTGAGGGAGTGCCGTACTCTCGGAGGGGCAGTACTGAGGGAGACGTACTGTCGGAGGGGCAGTACTGAGGGAGACGTACTGTCGGAGGGGCAGTAATGAGGGAGACGTACTGTCGGAGGGACAATACTGAGGGAGACGTACTGTCGGAGGGACAGTACTGAGGGAGTGCCGCACTGTTGGAGGGACAGTACTGAGGGAGACGTACTGTCGGAGGGACAATACTGAGGGAGACGTTCTGTCGGAGGGACAGTACTGAGGGAGACGTACTGTCGGAGGGGCAGTACTGAGAGAGTGCCGCACTGTTGGAGGGACAGTACTGAGGGAAACGTACTGTCGGAGGGACAGTACTGAGGGAGTGACGTACTCTCGGAGGGGGCAGTACTGAGGGAGACGTACTGTCGGAGGGGCAGTACTGAGGGAGACGTACTGTCGGAGGGGCAGTACTGAGGGAGACGTACTGTCGGAGGGACAGTACTGAGGGAGACGTACTGTCGGAGGGGCTGTACTGAGGGAGACGTACTGTCGGAGGGACAGTACTGAGGGAGACGTACTGTCGGAGGGACAGTGCTGAGGGAGAGACATACTGTCGGAGGGACAGTACTGAGGGAGACGTACTGTCGGAGGGACAGTACTGAGGGAGACGTACTGTCGGAGGGACAGTACTGAGGGAGACGTACTGTCGGAGGGACAGTACTGAGGGAGACGTACTGTCGGAGGGACAGTACTGAGGGAGACGTACTGTTGGAGGGGCAGTACTGAGGGAGACGTACTGTCGGAGGGACAGTACTGAGGGAGACGTACTGTCGGAGGGGCAGTACTGAGGGAGTGCCGCACTGTCGGAGGGGGCAGTACTGAGGGAGTGCCGTACTGTCGGAGGGCAGTACTGAGGGAGACGTACTGTCGGAGGGGCAGTACTGAGGGAGACGTACTGTCGGAGGGACAGTACTGAGGGAGACGTACTGTCGGAGGGGCAGTACTGAGGGAGACGTACTGTCGGAGGGCAGTACTGAGGGAGTGCCGCACTGTCGGAGGGGCAGTACTGAGGGAGACGTACTGTTGAGGGGCAGTACTGAGGGAGTGACGTACGGTCGGAGGGACAGTATTGAGGGAGACGTACTGTCGGAGGGACAGTGCTGAGGGAGAGACATACTGTCGGAGGGACAGTACTGAGGGAGACGTACTGTCGGAGGGGCAGTACTGAGGGAGACGTACTGTCGGAGGGACAGTGCTGAGGGAGAGACATACTGTCGGAGGGACAGTACTGAGGGAGACGTACTGTCGGAGGGACAGTACTGAGCGAGACGTACTGTCGGAGGGACAGTACTGAGGGAGACGTACTGTCGGAGGGACAGTACTGAGGGAATGCCGCACTGTCGGAGGGGCATTACTGAGGGAGACGTACTGCGGAGGGACAGTACTGAGGGAGTGCCGTACTGTCGGAGGGACAGTACTGAGGGAGACGAACTGTCGGAGGGACAGTACTGAGGGAGTGACGTACTGTCGGAGGACAGTACTGAGGGAGTGACGTACTGTCGGAGGGACAGTACTGAGGGAGTGCCGTACTGTCGGAGGGACAGTACTGAGGGAGACGAACTGTCGGAGGGACAGTACTGAGGGAGTGCCGTACTGTCGGAGGGACAGTACTGAGGGAGACGTACTGTCGGAGGGGCAGTACTGAGGGAGACGTACTGTCGGAGGGGCAGTACTGAGGGAGTGCCGTACTGTCGGAGGGACAGTACTGAGGGAGACGTACTGTCGGAGGGACAGTACTGAGGGAGACGTACTGTCGGAGGGACAGTACTGAGGGAGACGCACTTTCGGAGGGACAGTACTGAGGGAGACGTACTGTCGAGGACAGTACTGAGGGAGACGTACTGTCGGAGGGGCAGTACTGAGGGAGACGTACTGTCGGAGGGACAGTACTGAGGGAGACGAACTGTCGGAGGGACAGTACTGAGGGAGACGTACTGTCGGAGGGACAGTACTGAGGGAGACGAACTGTCGGAGGGACAGTACTGAGGGAGACGTACTGTCGGAGGGCAGTACTGAGGGAGTGCCGTACTGTCGGAGGGACAGTACTGAGGGAGACGTACTGTCGGGAGGGGCAGTACTGAGGGAGACGTACTGTCGGAGGGGCAGTACTGAGGGAGTGCCGTACTGTCGGAGGGACAGTACTGAGGGAGTGCCGTACTGTCGGAGGGACAGTACTGAGGGAGTGCCGTACTGTCGGAGGGACAGTACTGAGGGAGTGACGTACTGTCGGAGTGACAGTACTGAGGGAGACGCACTTTCGGAGGGACAGTACTGAGGGAGACGTACTGTCGGAGGGACAGTACTGAGGGAGACGTACTGTTGGAGGGACAGTACTGAGGGAGACGTACTGTCGGAGGGGCAGTACTGAGGGAGTGACGTACTGTCGGAGTGACAGTACTGAGGGAGACGCACTTTCGGAGGGACAGTACTGAGGGAGACGTACTGTCGGAGGGGCAGTACTGAGGGAGACGTACTGTCGGAGGGGCAGTACTGAGGGAGACGTACTGTCGGAGGGGCAGTACTGAGGGAGACGTACTGTCGGAGGGACAGCACTGAGGGAGAGACGTACTGTCGAGGGGCAGTACTGAGGGAGACGTACTGTCGGAGGGGCAGTACTGAGGGAGACGTACTGTTGGAGGGACAGTACTGAGGGAGACGTACTGTCGGAGGGCAGTACTGAGGGAGACGTACTGTCGGAGGGACAGTACTGAGGGAGACTTACTGTCGGAGGGACAGTACTGAGGGAGACGTACTGTCGGAGGGCAGTACTGAGGGAGACGTACTGTCGGAGGGACAGTACTGAGGGAGTGCCGCAGTGTCGGAGGGACAGTACTGAGGGAGACGTACTGTCGGAGGGGCAGTACTGAGGGAGACGTACTGTCGAGGGACAGTACTGAGGGAGACTTACTGTCGGAGGGGCAGTACTGAGGGAGACGTACTGTCGGAGGGCAGTACTGAGGGAGACGTACTGTCGGAGGGACAGTACTGAGGGAGACGTACTGTCGGAGGGCAGTACTGAGGGAGACGTACTGTCGGAGGGCAGTACTGAGGGAGACGTACTGTCGGAGGTACAGTACTGAGGGAGACGTACTGTCGGAGGGACAGTACTGACGGAGACGTACTGTCGGAGGACAGTACTGAGGGAGACGTACTGTCGGAGGGACAGTACTGAGGGAGACGTACTGTCGGAGGGACAGTACTGAGGGAGTGCCTTACTGTCGGAGGGGCAGTACTGAGGGAGACGCACTGTCGGAGGGGCAGTACTGAGGGAGACGTACTGTCGGAGGGACAGTACTGATGGAGACGTACTGTCGGAGGGGCAGTACTGAGGGAGACGTACTGTCGGAGGGGCAGTACTGAGGGAGACGTACTGTTGAGGGGCAGTACTGAGGGAGTGCCGCACTGACGGAGGGGCAGTACTGAGGGAGACGTTACTGTCGGAGGGACAGTACTGAGGGAGTGCCGCACTGTCGGAGGGCAGTACTGAGGAGACGTACTGTCGGAGGGGCAGTACTGAGGGAGTGCCATACTGTCGGAGGGGCAGTACTGAGGGGAGACGTACTGTCGGAGGGGCAGTACTGAGGGAGACGTACTGTCGGAGGGGCAGTACTGAGGGAGTGCCGTACTGTCGGAGGGACAGTACTGAGGGAGACGTACTGTCGGAGGGACAGTACTGAGGGAGACGTACTGTCGGAGGGGCAGTACTGAGGGAGTGCCGTACTGTCGGAGGGCAGTACTGAGGGAGTGCCGTACTGTCGGAGGGACAGTATTGAGGGAGTGCCATACTGTCGGATGGACAGTACTGAGGGAGTGCCGTACTGTCGGAGGGGCAGTACTGAGGGAGACATACTGTCGGAGGGACAGTACTGAGGGAGACGTACTGTCGGAGGGGCAGTACTGAGGGAGACGTACTGTCGGAGGGACAGTACTGAGGGAGTGCCGCACTGTCGGAGGGCAGTACTGAGGGAGTGCCGCACTGTCGGAGGGGCAGTACTGAGGGAGACGTACTGTCGGAGGGACAGTACTGAGGGAGACGTACTGTCGGAGGGACAATACTGAGGGAGACGTACTGTCGGAGGGGCATTACTGAGAGAGACGTTCTGTCGGAGGGACAGTACTGAGGGAGACGTACTGTCGGAGGGACAGTACGTCTCTCCCAACGCTACTGTCCCTCCGGGACAGTAGTGAGGACTCCCTCAGTACTGTCCCTCCGACAGTACGTCTCCCTCAGTACTGTCCCTCCGACAGAACGTCTCTCTCAGTAATGCCCCTCCGACAGTACGTCTCCCTCAGTATTGTCCCTCCGACAGTACGTCTCCCTCAGTACTGTCCCTCCGACAGTACGTCTCCCTCAGTACTGCCCCTCCGACAGTGCGGCACTCCCTCAGTACTGCCCCTCCGACAGTGCGGCACTCCCTCAGTACTGTCCCTCCGACAGTACGTCTCCCTCAGTACTGCCCCTCCGACAGTACGTCTCCCTCAGTACTGTCCCTCCGACAGTATGTCTCCCTCAGTACTGCCCCTCCGACAGTACGGCACTCCCTCAGTACTGTCCATCCGACAGTATGGCACTCCCTCAATACTGTCCCTCCGACAGTACGGCACTCCCTCAGTACTGCCCCTCCGACAGTACGGCACTCCCTCAGTACTGCCCCTCCGACAGTACGTCTCCCTCAGTACTGTCCCTCCGACAGTACGTCTCCCTCAGTACTGTCCCTCCGACAGTACGGCACTCCCTCAGTACTGCCCCTCCGACAGTACGTCTCCCTCAGTACTGCCCCTCCGACAGTACGTCTCCCTCAGTACTGCCCCTCCGACAGTATGGCACTCCCTCAGTACTGCCCCTCCGACAGTACGTCTCCCTCAGTACTGCCCCTCCGACAGTGCGGCACTCCCTCAGTACTGTCCCTCCGACAGTACGTCTCCCTCAGTACTGCCCCTCCGTCAGTGCGGCACTCCCTCAGTACTGCCCCTCAACAGTACGTCTCCCTCAGTACTGCCCCTCCGACAGTACGTCTCCCTCAGTACTGCCCTCCGACAGTACGTCTCCATCAGTACTGTCCCTCCGACAGTACGTCTCCCTCAGTACTGCCCCTCCGACAGTGCGTCTCCCTCAGTACTGCCCCTCCGACAGTAAGGCACTCCCTCAGTACTGTCCCTCCGACAGTACGTCTCCCTCAGTACTGTCCCTCCGACAGTACGTCTCCCTCAGTACTGTCCCTCCGACAGTACGTCTCCGTCAGTACTGTCCCTCCGACAGTACGTCTCCCTCAGTACTGTACCTCCGACAGTACGTCTCCCTCAGTACTGCCCCTCCGACAGTACGTCTCCCTCAGTACTGCCCCTCCGACAGTACGTCTCCCTCAGTACTGTCCCTCCGACAGTACGTCTCCCTCAGTACTGCCCCTCCGACAGTACGTCTCCCTCAGTACTGCCCCTCCGACAGTAAGTCTCCCTCAGTACTGTCCCTCCGACAGTACGTCTCCCTCAGTACTGCCCCTCCGACAGTACGTCTCCCTCAGTACTGTCCCTCCGACACTGCGGCACTCCCTCAGTACTGTCCCTCCGACAGTACGTCTCCCTCAGTACTGCCCCTCCGACAGTACGTCTCCCTCAGTACTGTCCCTCCGACAGTAAGTCTCCCTCAGTACTGTCCCTCCGACAGTACGTCTCCCTCAGTACTGCCCCTCCGACAGTACGTCTCCCTCAGTACTGTCCCTCCAACAGTACGTCTCCCTCAGTACTGCCCCTCCGACAGTACGTCTCCCTCAGTACTGCCCCTCCGACAGTACGTCTCTCCCTCAGTGCTGTCCCTCCGACAGTACGTCTCCCTCAGTACTGCCCCTCCGACAGTACGTCTCCCTCAGTACTGCCCCTCCGACAGTACGTCTCCCTCAGTACTGCCCCTCCGACAGTACGTCTCCCTCAGTACTGTCCCTCCGAAAGTGCGTCTCCCTCAGTACTGTCACTCCGACAGTACGTCACTCCCTCAGTACTGCCCCTCCGACAGTACGTCTCCCTCAGTACTGTCCCTCCAACAGTACGTCTCCCTCAGTACTGTCCCTCCGACAGTACGTCTCCCTCAGTACTGTCCCTCCGAAAGTGCGTCTCCCTCAGTACTGTCACTCCGACAGTACGTCACTCCCTCAGTACTGTCCCTCCGACAGTACGGCACTCCCTCAGTACTGTCCCTCCGACAGTACGGCACTCCCTCAGTACTGTCCCTCCGACAGTACGGCACTCCCTCAGTACTGCCCCTCCGACAGTACGTCTCCCTCAGTACTGCCCCTCCGACAGTACGTCTCCCTCAGTACTGTCCCTCCGACAGTACGGCACTCCCTCAGTACTGCCCCTCCGACAGTACGTCTCCCTCAGTACTGTCCCTCCGACAGTTCGTCTCCCTCAGTACTGTCCCTCCGACAGTACGTCTCCCTCAGTACTGTCCCTCCGACAGTTCGTCTCCCTCAGTACTGTCCCTCCGACAGTACGTCTCCCTCAGTACTGCCCCTCCGACAGTACGTCTCCCTCAGTACTGTCCCTCCGACAGTACGTCTCCCTCAGTACTGTCCCTCCGAAAGTGCGTCTCCCTCAGTACTGTCCCTCCGACAGTACGTCTCCCTCAGTACTGTCCCTCCGACAGTACGTCTCCCTCAGTACTGTCCCTCCGACAGTACGGCACTCCCTCAGTACTGCCCCTCCGACAGTACGTCTCCCTCAGTACTGCCCCTCCGACAGTACGTCTCCCTCAGTACTGTCCCTCCGACAGTACGGCACTCCCTCAGTACTGTCCCTCCGACAGTTCGTCTCCCTCAGTACTGTCCCTCCGACAGTACGGCACTCCCTCAGTACTGTCCCTCCGACAGTACGTCACTCCCTCAGTACTGTCCCTCCGACAGTACGTCACTCCCTCAGTACTGTCCCTCCGACAGTTCGTCTCCCTCAGTACTGTCCCTCCGACAGTACGGCACTCCCTCAGTACTGTCCCTCCGACAGTACGTCTCCCTCAGTAATGCCCCTCCGACAGTGCGGCATTCCCTCAGTACTGTCCCTCCGACAGTACGTCTCCCTCAGTACTGTCCCTCCGACAGTACGTCTCGCTCAGTACTGTCCCTCCGACAGTACGTCTCCCTCAGTACTGTCCCTCCGACAGTATGTCTCTCCCTCAGCACTGTCCCTCCGACAGTACGTCTCCCTCAGTACTGCCCCTCCGACAGTACGTCTCCCTCAGTACTGTCCCTCCGACAGTATGTCTCTCCCTCAGCACTGTCCCTCCGACAGTACGTCTCCCTCAATACTGTCCCTCCGACCGTACGTCACTCCCTCAGTACTGCCCCTCAACAGTACGTCTCCCTCAGTACTGCCCCTCCGACAGTGCGGCACTCCCTCAGTACTGCCCCTCCGACAGTACGTCTCCCTCAGTACTGCCCCTCCGACAGTACGTCTCCCTCAGTACTGTCCCTCCGACAGTACGTCTCCCTCAGTACTGCCCCTCCGACAGTACGTCTCCCTCAGTACTGCCCCTCCGACAGTACGGCACTCCCTCAGTACTGCCCCTCCGACAGTGCGGCACTCCCTCAGTACTGCCCCTCCGACAGTACGTCTCCCTCAGTACTGTCCCTCCGACAGTACGTCTCCCTCAGTACTGCCCCTCCAACAGTACGTCTCCCTCAGTACTGTCCCTCCGACAGTACGTCTCCCTCAGTACTGTCCCTCCGACAGTACGTCTCCCTCAGTACTGTCCCTCCGACAGTACGTCTCCCTCAGTACTGTCCCTCCGACAGTACGTCTCCCTCAGTACTGTCCCTCCGACAGTATGTCTCTCCCTCAGCACTGTCCCTCCGACAGTACGTCTCCCTCAGTACTGTCCCTCCGACAGTACGTCTCCCTCAGTACAGCCCCTCCGACAGTACGTCTCCCTCAGTACTGTCCCTCCGACAGTACGTCTCCCTCAGTACTGCCCCTCCGACAGTACGTCTCCCTCAGTACTGCCCCTCCGACAGTACGTCTCCCTCAGTACTGCCCCTCCGAGAGTACGTCACTCCCTCAGTACTGTCCCTCCGACAGTACGTTTCCCTCAGTACTGTCCCTCCAACAGTGCGGCACTCTCTCAGTACTGCCCCTCCGACAGTACGTCTCCCTCAGTACTGTCCCTCCGACAGAACGTCTCCCTCAGTATTGTCCCTCCGACAGTACGTCTCCCTCAGTACTGTCCCTCCAACAGTGCGGCACTCCCTCAGTACTGTCCCTCCGACAGTACGTCTCCCTCAGTATTGTCCCTCCGACAGTACGTCTCCCTCATTACTGCCCCTCCGACAGTACGTCTCCCTCAGTACTGCCCCTCCGACAGTACGTCTCCCTCAGTACTGCCCCTCCGAGAGTACGGCACTCCCTCAGTACTGTCCCTCAACAGTATGTCTCCCTCAGTACTGTCCCTCCGACAGTACGGCACTCCCTCAGTACTGCCCCTCCGACAGTGCGGCACTCCCTCAGTAATGCCCCTCCAACAGTACGGCACTCCCTCAGTACTGCCCCTCCGACAGTACGTCTCTCCCTCAGTACTGTCCCTCCGAAAGTACGTCTCCCTCAGTACTGCCCCTCCGACAGTAGGTCTCCCTCAGTACTGCCCCTCCGACAGTACGTCTCACTCAGTACTGTCCCTCCGACAGTACGTCTCCCTCAGTACTGTCCCTCCGACAGTACGTCTCCCTCAGTACTGTCCCTCCGACAGTATGTCTCTCCCTCAGTACTGCCCCTCCGACATTACGTCTCCCTCAGTACTGCCCCTCCGACAGTACGTCTCACTCAGTACTGTCCCTCCGACAGTACGTCTCCCTCAGTACTGCCCCTCCGACAGTACGTCTCCTTCACTACTGCACCTCCGACAGTACGTCTCCCTCACTACTGCCACTCCGACAGAACGTCTCCCTCAGTACTGCCCCTCCGACAATGCAGCACTCCCTCACTACTGCCCCTCCGACAGTAAGTCTCCCTCAGTACTGTCCCTCCGACAGTTCGTCACTCCCTCAGCACTGCCCCTCCGACAGTAAGTCTCCGTCAGTACTGTCCCTCCGACAGTACGTCTCCCTCAGTACTGTCCCTCCGACAGTACGTCACTCCCTCAGTACTGTCCCTCCTACAGTACGTCACTCCATCAGTACTGTCCCTCCGACAGAACGTCTCACTCAGTACTGTCCCTCCGACAGTACGTCTCCCTCAGTACTGCCCCTCCGACAGTACGTCTCCTTCACTACTGCACCTCCGACAGTACGTCTCCCTCACTACTGCCACTCCGACAGAACGTCTCCCTCAGTACTGCCCCTCCGACAATGCAGCACTCCCTCACTACTGCCCCTCCGACAGTAAGTCTCCCTCAGTACTGTCCCTCCGACAGTTCGTCACTCCCTCAGCACTGCCCCTCCGACAGTAAGTCTCCGTCAGTACTGTCCCTCCGACAGTACGTCTCCCTCAGTACTGTCCCTCCGACAGTACGGCACTCCCTCAGTACTGTCCCTCCGACAGTACGTCTCCCTCAGTACTGTCCCTCCGACAGTACGTCTCCCTCAGTATTGTCCCTCCGACAGTACGTCTCCCTCAGTACTGTCCCTCCAACAGTGCGGCACTCCCTCAGTACTGCCCCTCCGACAGTACGTCTCCCTCAGTACTGTCCCTCCGACAGAACGTCTCCCTCAGTATTGTCCCTCCGACAGTACGTCTCCCTCAGTACTGTCCCTCCGACAGTACGTCTCCCTCAGTACTGTCCCTCCGACAGAACGTCTCCCTCAGTATTGTCCCTCCGACAGTACGTCTCCCTCAGTACTGTCCCTCCAACATTGCGGCACTCCCTCAGTACTGTCCCTCCAACAGTGCGGCACTCCCTCAGTACTGTCCCTCCGACAGTACGTCTCCCTCAGTACTGCCCCTCCGACAGTACGTCTCCCTCAGTACTGTCCCTCCGACAGTACGTCTCCCTCAGTACTGCCCCTCCGACAGTACGTCTCCCTCAGTACTGCCCCTCCGACAGTACGTCTCTCCCTCAGTACTGTCCCTCCGACAATACGTCTCCCTCAGTACTGCCCCTCCGACAGTACGGCACTCGCTCAGTACTGCCCCTCCGACAGTGCGGCACTCCCTCAGTACTGTCCCTCCGACAATACGTCTCTCTCAGTACTGTCCCTCCGACAGTACGTCTCCCTCAGTACTGCCCCTCCGACAGTACGTCTCCCTCAGTACTGTCCCTCCGACAATACGTCTCCCTCAGTACTGCCCCTCCGACAGTACGGCACTCGCTCAGTACTGTCCCTCAACAGTATGTCTCCCTCAGTACTGTCCCTCCGACAGTACGGCACTCCCTCAGTACTGTCCCTCAACAGTATGTCTCCCTCAGTACTGTCCCTCCGACAGTACGGCACTCCCTCAGTACTGCCCCTCCGACAGTACGGCACTCCCTCAGTACTGCCCCTCCGACAGTGCGGCACTCCCTCAGTACTGCCCCTCCGACAGTGCGGCACTCCCTCAGTAATGCCCCTCCAACAGTACGGCACTCCCTCAGTACTGCCCCTCCGACAGTACGGCACTCCCTCAGTACTGTCCCTCCGACAGTACGTCTCTCCCTCAGTACTGTCCCTCCGACAGTGCGTCTCCCTCAGTACTGCCCCTCCGACAGTACGGCACTCCCTCAGTACTGCCCCTCCGACAGTACGTCTCCCTCAGTACTGCCCCTCCGACAGTACGTCTCCCTCAGTACTGCCCCTCCGACAGTACGTCTCCCTCAGTACTGGCCCTCCGACTGTGCGTCTCCCTCAGTACTGTCCCTCCGACAGTACGGCACTCCCTCAGCACTGTCCCTCCGACAGTACGTCTCCCTCAGTACTGCCCCTCCGACAGTACGTCTCCCTCAGTACTGCCCCTCCAACAGTACGTCTCCCTCAGTACTGTCCCTCCGACAGAACGTCTCCCTCAGTAATGCCCCTCCGACAGTGCGGCACTCCCTCAGTACTGTCCCTCCGACAGTACGTCTCCCTCAGTACTGTCCCTCCGACAGTACGTCTCCCTCAGTACTGCCCCTCCGACAGTACGTCTCCCTCAGTACTGTCCCTCCGACAGTACGTCTCCCTCAGTACTGCCCCTCCGACAGTGCGGCACTCCCTCAGTACTGTCCCTCCGACAGTACGTCTCCCTCAGTACTGCCCCTCCGACAGTGCGGCACTCCCTCAGTACTGCCCCTCCGACAGTACGTCTCCCTCAGTATTGTCCCTCCGACAGTGCGGCACTCCCTCAGTACTGCCCCTCCGACAGTACGTCTCCCTCAGTACTGTCCCTCCGACAGTACGTCTCCCTCAGTACTGTCCCTCCGACAGTACGTCTCCCTCAGTACTGTCCCTCCGACAGTACGTCTCCCTCAGTACTGCCCCTCCGACAGTGCGGCACTCCCTCAGTACTGCCCCTCCGACAGTACGTCTCCCTCAGTACTGTCCCTCCGACAGTGCGGCACTCCCTCAGTACTGTCCCTCCGACAGTACGTCTCCCTCAGTACTGTCCCTCCGACAGTACGTCTCCCTCAGTACTGCCCCTCCGACAGTGCGGCACTCCCTCAGTACTGCCCCTCCGACAGTACGTCTCCCTCAGTACTGTCCCTCCGACAGTGCGGCACTCCCTCAGTACTGTCCCTCCGACAGTACGTCTCCCTCAGTACTGTCCCTCCGACAGTATGTCTCTCCCTCAGCACTGTCCCTCCGACAGTACGTCTCCCTCAGTACTGCCCCTCCGACAGTACGTCTCTCCCTCAGCACTGTCCCTCCGACAGTACGTCTCCCTCAGTACTGTCCCTCCGACAGTACGTCTCCCTCAGTACTGTCCCTCCGACAGTACGTCTCCCTCAGTATTGTACCTCCGACAGTACGTCTCCCTCAGTACTGCCCCTCCGACAGTACGTCTCCCTCAGTACTGTCCCTCCGACAGTATGTCTCCCTCAGTACTGCCCCTCCGACAGTGCGGCACTCCCTCAGTACTGCCCCTCCGACAGTACGGCACTCCCTCAGTACTGTCCATCCGACAGTACGGCACTCCCTCAGTACTGTCCCTCCGACAGTACGTTTCCCTCAGTACTGTCCCTCCGACAGTACGTCTCCCTCAGTACTGCCCCTCCGACAGTACGGCACTCCCTCAGTACTGTCCCTCCGACAGTACGTCTCCCTCAGTACTGTCCCTCCGACAGTGCGGCACTCCCTCAGTACTGCCCCTCCGACAGTGCGGCACTCCCTCAGTACTGCCCCTCCGACAGTGAGGCACTCCCTCAGTACTGCCCCTCCGACAGTACGTCTCCCTCAGTATTGCCCCTCCGACATTACGTCTCCCTCAGTACTGTCCCTCCGACAGTACGTCTCCCTCAGTACTGCCCCTCCGACAGTACGTCTCTCCCTCAGTATTGCCCCTCCGACATTACGTCTCCCTCAGTACTGTCCCTCCGACAGTACGTCTCCCTCAGTACTGCCCCTCCGACAGTACGTCTCTCCCTCAGTACTGCCCCTCCAACAGTACGTCTCCCTCAGTACTGCCCCTCCGACAGTACGTCTCCCTCACTACTGCACCTCCGACAGTACGTCTCCCTCAGTACTGTCCCTCCGACAGAACGTCTCCCTCAGCACTGCCCCTCCGACAGTACGTCTCCCTCAGTACTGTCCCTCCGACAGTACGTCTCCCTCACTACTGCCCCTCCGACAGTACGTCTCCCTCAGTACTGTCCCTCCGACAGTACGTCTCCCTCAGTACTGTCCCTCCACAGTACGTCTCCCTCAGTACTGTCCCTCCGACAGTACGTCTCCCTCAGTACTGTCCCTCCGACAGTACGTCTCCCTCAGTACTGTCCCTCCGACAGTACGTCTCCCTCAGTACTGTCCCTCCGACAGTACGTCTCCCTCAGTACTGTCCCTCCACAGTACGTCTCCCTCAGTACTGCCCCTCTGACAGTACGTCACCCTCAGTACTGCCTCTCCGACAGTACGTCACTCCCTCAGTACTGCCCCTCCGACAGTACGTCTCCCTCAGTACTGTCCCTCCGACAGTACGTCTCCCTCAGTACTGTCCCTCCGACAGTACGTCTCCCTCAGTACTGTCCCTCCGACAGTACGTCTCCCTCAGTACTGTCCCTCCGACAGTACGTCTCCCTCAGTACTGCCCCTCCGACAGTGCGGCACTCCCTCAGTACTGCCCCTCCGACAGTGCGGCACTCCCTCAGTACTGCCCCTCCGACAGTGCGGCACTCCCTCAGTACTGCCCCTCCGACAGTACGTCTCCCTCAGTACTGTCCCTCCGACAGTACGTCTCCCTCAGTACTGTCCCTCCGACAGTACGTCTCTCCCTCAGCACTGTCCCTCCGACAGTACGTCTCCCTCAGTACTGCCCCTCCGACAGTACGTCTCTCCCTCAGCACTGTCCCTCCGACAGTACGTCTCCCTCAGTACTGTTCCTCCGACAGTACGTCTCCCTCAGTACTGTCCCTCCGACAGTACGTCTCCCTCAGTACTGTCCCTCCGACAGTATGGCACTCCCTCAATACTGTCCCTCCGACAGTACGGCACTCCCTCAGTACTGTCCCTCCGACAGTACGTCACTCCCTCAGTACTGCCCCTCAACAGTACGTCTCCCTCAGTACTGCCCCTCCGACAGTACGGCACTCCCTCAGTACTGCCCCTCTGACAGTACGTCTCCCTCAGTACTGTCCCTCCGACAGTACGTCTCCCTCAGTACTGCCCCTCCGACAGTACGTCTCCCTCAGTACTGTCCCTCCGACAGTACGTCTCCCTCAGTACTGTCCCTCCGACAGTACGGCACTCCCTCAGTACTGCCCCTCCGACAGTACGTCTCCCTCAGTACTGTCCCTCCGACAGTACGTCTCCCTCAGTACTGCCCCTCCGACAGTACGTCTCCCTCAGTACTGCCCCTCCGACAGTACGTCTCCCTCAGTACTGTCCCTCCGACAGAACGTCTCCCTCAGTACTGCCCCTCCGACAGTACGTCTCCCTCAGTACTGTCCCTCCGACAGTACGTCTCCCTCAGTACTGTCCCTCCGACAGTACGTCTCCCTCAGTACAGCCCCTCCGACAGTACGTCTCCCTCAGTACTGTCCCTCCGACAGTACGTCTCCCTCAGTACTGCCCCTCCGACAGTACGTCTCCCTCAGTACTGCCACTCCGACAGTACGTCTCCCTCAGTACTGCCCCTCCGACAGTACGTCACTCCCTCAGTACTGTCCCTCCGACAGTACGTCTCCCTCAGTACTGCCCCTCCGACAGTACGTCTCCCTCAGTACTGCCCCTCCGACAGTAGGTCTCCCTCAGTACTGTCCCTCCGACAGTACGTCTCCCTCAGTACTGCCCCTCCGAGAGTACGTCTCCCTCAGTACTGTCCCTCCGACAGTACGTTTCCCTCAGTACTGTCCCTCCGACAGTACGGCACTCCCTCAGTACTGTCCCTCCGACAGTACGTCTCCCTCAGTACTGTCCCTCCGACAGTACGTTTCCCTCAGTACTGTCCCTCCGACAGTACGGCACTCCCTCAGTACTGTCCCTCCGACAGTACGTCTCCCTCAGTACTGCCCCTCCGACAGTACTGCACTCCCTCAGTACTGCCCCTCCGACAGTACGTCTCCCTCAGTACTGCCCCTCCGACATTACGTCTCCCTCAGTACTGTCCCTCCGACAGTACGGCACTCCCTCAGTACTGTCCCTCCGACAGTACGTCTCCCTCAGTACTGTCCCTCCGACAGTACGTCTCCCTCAGTACTGTCCCTCCGACAGTACGTCTCTCCCTCAGTATTGCCCCTCCGACAATACGTCTCCCTCAGTACTGCCCCTCCGACAGTACGTCTCCCTCAGTACTGTCCCTCCGACAGTACGTCTCTCCCTCAGTATTGCCCCTCCGACAATACGTCTCCCTCAGTACTGCCCCTCCGACAATACGTCTCCCTCAGTACTGCCCCTCCGACAGAACGTCTCCCTCAGTACTGCCCCTCCGACAATACGTCTCCCTCAGTACTGCCCCTCCGACAATACGTCTCCCTCAGTACTGCCCCTCCGACAATACGTCTCCCTCAGTACTGCCCCTCCGACAGTACGTCTCCCTCACTACTGCCCCTCCGACAGAACGTCTCCCTCACTACTGCACCTCCGACAGTACGTCTCCCTCACTACTGCCCCTCCGACAGTACGTCTCCCTCAGTACTGCCCCTCCGACAATACGTCTCCCTCAGTACTGCCCCTCCGACAGTACGTCTCTCCCTCAGTATTGCTCCTCCGACAATACGTCTCCCTCAGTACTGCCCCTCCGACAGTACGTCTCCCTCACTACTGCACCTCCGACAGTACGTCTCCCTCACTACTGCCCCTCCGACAGAACGTCTCCCTCAGTACTGTCCCTCCGACAGTACGTCTCCCTCAGTACTGCCCCTCCGACAGTACGTCTCCCTCACTACTGCCCCTCCGACAGTACGTCTCCCTCAGTACTGTCCCTCCGACAGTGCAGCACTCCCTCAGCACTGCCCCTCCGACAGTACTTCTCCCTCACTACTGCCCCTCCGACAGTACGTCTCCCTCAGTACTGTCCCTCCGACAGTACGTCTCCCTCAGCACTGCCCCTCCGACAGTACGTCTCCCTCAGTACTGCCCCTCCGACAGTACGTCTCTCCCTCAGTACTGTCCCTCCGACAGTACGTCTCCCTCAGTACTGTCCCTCCGACAGTACGTCACTCCCTCAGTACTGTCCCTCCTACAGTACGTCACTCCCTCAGTACTGTCCCTCCGACAGTACGTCTCCCTCAGTACTGTCCCTCCGACAGTACGTCTCTCCCTCAGTACTGTCCCTCCGACAGTACGTCACTCCCTCAGTACTGTCCCTCCTACAGTACGTCACTCCCTCAGTACTGTCCCTCCGACAGAACGTCTCCCTCAGTACTGCCCCTCCGACAGTACGTCTCCCTCAGTACTGCCCCTCCGACAGTACGTCTCCCTCAGTACTGTCCCTCCGACAGTGCGGCACTCCCTCACTACTGCCCCTCCGACAGTACGTCTCCCTCAGTACTGCCCCTCCGACAGTACGTCTCCCTCAGTACTGCCCCTCCGACAGAACGTCTCCCTCAGTACTGTCCCTCCGACAGAACGTCTCCCTCAGTACTGTCCCTCCGACAGTACGTCTCCCTCAGTACTGCCCCTCCGACAGTACGTCTCCCTCAGTACTGTCCCTCCGACAGAACGTCTCCCTCAGTACTGTCCCTCCGACAGTACGTCTCCCTCAGTACTGCCCCTCCGACAGTACGTCTCCCTCAGTACTGTCCCTCCGACAGAACGTCTCCCTCAGTATTGTCCCTCCGACAGTACGTCTCCCTCAGTACTGTCCCTCCAACAGTGCGGCACTCCCTCAGTACTGTCCCTCCGACAGTACGTCTCCCTCAGTATTGTCCCTCCGACAGTACGTCTCCCTCAGTACTGCCCCTCCGACAGTGCGGCACTCCCTCAGTACTGCCCCTCCGACAGTGCGGCACTCCCTCAGTACTGTCCCTCCGACAATACGTCTCCCTCAGTACTGCCCCTCCGACAGTACGGCACTCGCTCAGTACTGCCCTTCCGACAGTACGGCACTCGCTCAGTACTGTCCCTCCGACAGTACGGCACTCCCTCAGTACTGTCCCTCAACAGTATGTCTCCCTCAGTACTGTCCCTCCGACAGTACGGCACTCCCTCAGTACTGCCCCTCCGACAGTGCGGCACTCCCTCAGTAATGCCCCTCCAACAGTACGGCACTCCCTCAGTACTGCCCCTCCGACAGTACGTCTCTCCCTCAGTACTGTCCCTCCGAAAGTACGTCTCCCTCAGTACTGCCCCTCCGACAGTACGTCTCACTCAGTACTGTCCCTCCGACAGTACGTCTCCCTCAGTACTGTCCCTCCGACAGTACGTCTCCCTCAGTACTGTCCCTCCGACAGTATGTCTCTCCCTCAGTACTGCCCCTCCGACAGTACGTCTCCCTCACTACTGCCACTCCGACAGAACGTCTCCCTCAGTACTGCCCCTCCGACAGTACGTCTCACTCAGTACTGTCCCTCCGACAGTACGTCTCCCTCAGTACTGTCCCTCCGACAGTACGTCTCCCTCAGTACTGTCCCTCCGACAGTATGTCTCTCCCTCAGTACTGCCCCTCCGACAGTACGTCTCCCTCACTACTGCCACTCCGACAGAACGTCTCCCTCACTACTGCCCCTCCGACAGTACGTCTCTCCCTCAGTACTGTCTCTCCGACAGTACGTCTCCCTCAGTACTGCCCCTCCGACAGTACGTCTCCCTCAGTACTGTCCCTCCGACAGTACGTCTCCCTCAGTACTGTCCCTCCGACAGAACGTCTCCCTCAGTATTGTCCCTCCGACAGTACGTCTCCCTCAGTACTGTCCCTCCAACAGTGCGGCACTCCCTCAGTACTGTCCCTCCAACAGTGCGGCACTCCCTCAGTACTGTCCCTCCGACAGTACGTCTCCCTCAGTACTGCCCCTCCGACAGTACGTCTCCCTCAGTACTGCCCCTCCGACAGTACGTCACTCCCTCAGTACTGTCCCTCCGACAGTACGTCTCCCTCAGTACTGCCCCTCCGACAGTACGTCTCCCTCAGTACTGCCCCTCCGACAGTGCGGCACTCCCTCAGTACTGCCCCTCCGACAGTGCGGCACTCCCTCAGTACTGCCCCTCCGACAGTGCGGCACTCCCTCAGGACTGCCCCTCCGACAGTACGGCACTCGCTCAGTACTGCCCCTCCGACAGTACGGCACTCGCTCAGTACTGTCCCTCCGACAGTACGGCACTCCCTCAGTACTGTCCCTCAACAGTATGTCTCCCTCAGTACTGTCCCTCCGACAGTACGGCACTCCCTCAGTACTGCCCCTCCGACAGTACGGCACTCGCTCAGTACTGTCCCTCCGACAGTGCGGCACTCCCTCAGTAATGCCCCTCCAACATTACGTCTCTCCCTCAGTACTGTCCCTCCGAAAGTACGTCTCCCTCAGTACTGCCCCTCCGACAGTACGTCTCACTCAGTACTGTCCCTCCGACAGTACGTCTCCCTCAGTACTGTCCCTCCGACTGTGCGTCTCCCTCAGTACTGCCCCTCCGACAGTACGGCACTCCCTCAGTACTGCCCCTCCGACAGTACGTCTCCCTCAGTACTGCCCCTCCGACAGTACGTCTCCCTCAGTACTGCCCCTCCGACAGTACGTCTCTCCCTCAGTACTGCCCCTCCGACAGTATGTCTCCCTCAGTACTGCCCCTCCGACAGTACGTCTCCCTCAGTACTGTCCCTCCGACAGTACGTCTCCCTCAGTACTGCCCCTCCGACAGTACGTCTCCCTCAGTACTGCCCCTCCAACAGTACGTCTCCCTCAGTACTGTCCCTCCGACAGAACGTCTCCCTCAGTAATGCCTCTCCGACAGTGCGGCACTCCCTCAGTACTGTCCCTCCGACAGTACGTCTCCCTCAGTACTGTCCCTCCGACAGTACGTCTCCCTCAGTACTGTCCCTCCGACAGTACGTCTCCCTCAGTACTGCCCCTCCGACAGTACGTCTCCCTCAGTACTGCCCCTCCGACAGTACGTCTCCCTCAGTACTGTCCCTCCGACAGTACGTCTCCCTCAGTATTGTCCCTCCGACAGTACGTCTCCCTCAGTACTGTCCCTCCGACAGTACGTCTCCCTCAGTACTGCCCCTCCGACAGTACGTCTCCCTCAGTACTGTCCCTCCGACAGTACGTCTCCCTCAGTACTGCCCCTCCGACAGTGCGGCACTCCCTCAGTACTGTCCCTCCGACAGTACGTCTCCCTCAGTACTGCCCCTCCGACAGTGCGGCACTCCCTCAGTACTGCCCCTCCGACAGTACGTCTCCCTCAGTACTGTCCCTCCGACAGTGCGGCACTCCCTCAGTACTGTCCCTCCGACAGTACGTCTCCCTCAGTACTGTCCCTCCGACAGTACGTCTCCCTCAGTACTGCCCCTCCGACAGTGCGGCACTCCCTCAGTACTGCCCCTCCGACAGTACGTCTCCCTCAGTACTGTCCCTCCGACAGTGCGGCACTCCCTCAGTACTGTCCCTCCGACAGTACGTCTCCCTCAGTACTGTCCCTCCGACAGTATGTCTCTCCCTCAGCACTGTCCCTCCGACAGTACGTCTCCCTCAGTACTGCCCCTCCGACAGTACGTCTCTCCCTCAGCACTGTCCCTCCGACAGTACGTCTCCCTCAGTACTGTCCCTCCGACAGTACGTCTCCCTCAGTACTGTCCCTCCGACAGTACGTCTCCCTCAGTATTGTACCTCCGACAGTACGTCTCCCTCAGTACTGCCCCTCCGACAGTACGTCTCCCTCAGTACTGTCGCTCCGACAGTATGTCTCTCCCTCAGCACTGTCCCTCCGACAGTACGTCTCCCTCAGTACTGCCCCTCCGACAGTACGTCTCTCCCTCAGCACTGTCCCTCCGACAGTACGTCTCCCTCAGTACTGTCCCTCCGACAGTATGTCTCCCTCAGTACTGCCCCTCCGACAGTACGGCACTCCCTCAGTACTGCCCCTCCGACAGTACGGCACTCCCTCAGTACTGTCCATCCGACAGTATGGCACTCACTCAATACTGTCCCTCCGACAGTATGTCTCCCTCAGTACTGCCCCTCCGACAGTACGGCACTCCCTCAGTACTGCCCCTCCGACAGTACGGCACTCCCTCAGTACTGCCCCTCCGACAGTACGGCACTCCCTCAGTACTGCCCCTCCGACAGTACGGCACTCCCTCAGTACTGTCCATCCGACAGTACGGCACTCCCTCAGTACTGTCCCTCCGACAGTACGTTTCCCTCAGTACTGTCCCTCCGACAGTACGTCTCCCTCAGTACTGCCCCTCCGACAGTACGGCACTCCCTCAGTACTGTCCCTCCGACAGTACTGCACTCCCTCAGTACTGTCCCTCCGACAGTACGTTTCCCTCAGTACTGTCCCTCCGACAGTACGTCTCCCTCAGTACTGTCCCTCCGACAGTGCGGCACTCCCTCAGTACTGCCCCTCCGACAGTGCGGCACTCCCTCAGTACTGCCCCTCCGACAGTGAGGCACTCCCTCAGTACTGCCCCTCCGACAGTACGTCTCCCTCAGTACTGTCCCTCCGACAGTGCGGCACTCCCTCAGTACTGCCCCTCCGACAGTGAGGCACTCCCTCAGTACTGTCCCTCCGACAGTACGTCTCCCTCAGTACTGTCCATCCGACAGTACGTCTCCCTCAGTACTGCCCCTCCGACATTACGTCTCCCTCAGTACTGTCCCTCCGACAGTACGTCTCCCTCAGTACTGCCCCTCCGACAGTACGTCTCTCCCTCAGTATTGCCCCTCCGACAATACGTCTCCCTCAGTACTGCCCCTCCAACAGTACGTCTCCCTCAGTACTGCCCCTCCGACAGTACGTCTCCCTCACTACTGCACCTCCGACAGTACGTCTCCCTCAGTACTGTCCCTCCGACAGAACGTCTCCCTCAGTACTGCCCCTCCGACAGTACGTCTCCCTCACTACTGCACCTCCGACAGTACGTCTCCCTCAGTACTGTCCCTCCTACAGTATGTCACTCCATCAGTACTGTCCCTCCGACAGTACGTCTCCCTCAGTACTGTCCCTCCGACAGTACGTCTCCCTCAGTATTGTCCCTCCGACAGTACGTCTCCCTCAGTACTGTCCCTCCGACAGTACGTCTCCCTCAGTACTGTCCCTCCGACAGTACGTCTCCCTCAGTACTGCCACTCCGACAGTGCGGCACTCCCTCAGTACTGCCCCTCCGACAGTGCGGCACTCCCTCAGTACTGCCCCTCCGACAGTGCGGCACTCCCTCAGTACTGCCCCTCCGACAGTACGTCTCCCTCAGTACTGTCCCTCCGACAGTACGTCTCCCTCAGTACTGTCCCTCCGACAGTACGTCTCCCTCAGTACTACCCCTCCGACAGTGCGGCACTCCCTCAGTACTGCCCCTCCGACAGTGCGGCACTCCCTCAGTACTGCCCCTCCGACAGTACGTCTCCCTCAGTACTGTCCCTCCGACAGTACGTCTCCCTCAGTACTGTCCCTCCGACAGTACGTCTCCCTCAGTACTGCCCCTCCGACAGTACGTCTCCCTCAGTACTGCCCCTCCGACAGTACGTCTCCCTCAGTACTGCCCCTCCGACAGTACGTCTCCCTCAGTACTGCCCCTCCGACAGTACGTCTCCCTCAGTACTGTCCCTCCGACAGTACGTCTCCCTCAGTACTGTCCCTCCGACAGTACGTCTCCCTCAGTACTGTCCCTCCGACAGTACTTCTCCCTCAGTACTGTCCCTCCGACAGTACGTCACTCCCTCAGTACTGTCCCTCCGACAGTACGTCTCCCTCAGTACTGCCCCTCCGACAGTACGGCACTCGCTCAGTACTGTCCCTCCGACAGTACGTCTCCCTCAGTACTGTCCCTCCGACAGTACGTCTCCCTCAGTACTGCCCCTCCGACAGTACGGCACTCGCTCAGTACTGTCCCTCCGACAGTACATCTCCCTCAGTACTGTCCCTCCGACAGTACGTCTCCCTCAGTACTGTCCCTCCGACAGTACGTCTCCCTCAGTACTGCCCCTCCGACAGTACGTCTCCCTCAGTACTGCCCCTCCGACAGTACGTCTCCCTCAGTACTGTCCCTCCGACAGTACGTCTCCCTCAGTACTGCCCCTCCGACAGTACGTCTCCCTCAGTACTGCCCCTCCGACAGTACGTCTCCCTCAGTACTGTCCCTCCGACAGTACGTCTCCCTCAGTACTGTCCCTCCGACAGTACGTCTCCCTCAGTACTGTCCCTCCGACAGTACGTCTCCCTCAGTACTGTCCCTCCGACAGTACGTCTCCCTCAGTACTGCCCCTCCGACTGTGCGTCTCCCTCAGTACTGTCCCTCCGACAGTACGGCACTGCCTCAGTACTGCCCCTCCGACAGTACGTCTCCCTCAGTACTGTCCCTCCGACAGTACGTCTCCCTCAGTACTGTCCCTCCGACAGTACGTCTCCCTCAGTACTGCCCCTCCGACAGTGCGTCTCCCTCAGTACTGCCCCTCCGACAGTATGTCTCCCTCAGTACTGCCCCTCCGACAGTACGTCTCCCTCAGTACTGTCCCTCCGACAGTACGTCTCCCTCAGTACTGCCCCTCCGACAGTACGTCTCCCTCAGTACTGTCCCTCCGACAGTACGTCTCCCTCAGTACTGCCCCTCCGACAGTACGTCTCCCTCAGTACTGCCCCTCCGACAGTACGTCTCCCTCAGTACTGCCCCTCCGACAGTACGTCTCCCTCAGTACTGCCCCTCCGACAGTACGTCTCCCTCAGTACTGCCCCTCCGACAGTACGGCACTCGCTCAGTACTGTCCCTCCGACAGTACATCTCCCTCAGTACTGTCCCTCCGACAGTACGTCTCCCTCAGTACTGTCCCTCCGACAGTACGTCTCCCTCAGTACTGCCCCTCCGACAGTACGTCTCCCTCAGTACTGCCCCTCCGACAGTACGGCTCCCTCAGTACTGCCCCTCCGACAGTACGGCACTCGCTCAGTACTGTCCCTCCGACAGTACGTCTCCCTCAGTACTGCCCCTCCGACTGTGCGTCTCCCTCAGTACTGCCCCTCCGACAGTACGTCTCCCTCAGTACTGCCCCTCCGACAGTACGTCTCCCTCAGTACTGTCCCTCCGACAGTACGTCTCCCTCAGTACTGCCCCTCCGACAGTACGGCTCCCTCAGTACTGCCCCTCCGACAGTACGTCTCCCTCAGTACTGTCCCTCCGACAGTACGTCTCCCTCAGTACTGCCCCTCCGACAGTACGGCTCCCTCAGTACTGCCCCTCCGACAGTACGGCTCCCTCAGTACTGCCCCTCCGACAGTACGTCTCCCTCAGTACTGCCCCTCCGACAGTACGTTTCCCTCAGTACTGTCCCTCCGACAGTACGTCTCCCTCAGTACTGTCCCTCCGACAGTACGTTTCCCTCAGTACTGCCCCTCCGACAGTACGTCTCCCTCAGTACTGTCCCACCGACAGTACGTCTCCCTCAGTACTGTCCCTCCGACAGTACGGCACTCCCTCAGTACTGTCCCTCCGACAATACGTCACTCCCTCAGTACTGCCCCTCCGATAGTACGTCTCCCTCAGTACTGTCCCTCCGACAGTACGTCACTCCCTCAGTACTGCCCCTCCGACAGTACGTCTCCCTCAGTACTGCCCCTCCGATAGTACGTCTCCCTCAGTACTGTCCCTCCGACAGTACGTCTCTCCCTCAGTACTGCCCCTCCGACAGTACGTCTCCCTCAGTACTGCCCCTCCGACAGTACGTCTCCCTCAGTACTGTCCCTCCGACAGTACGTCTCCCTCAGTACTGTCCCTCCGACAGTACGTCTCCCTCAGTACTGTCCCTCCGACAGTACGTCTCCCTCAGTACTGCCCCTCCGACAGTACGTTTCCCTCAGTACTGTCCCTCCGACAGTATGTCTCCCTCAGTACTGCCCCTCCGACAGTACGTCTCCCTCAGTACTGCCCCTCCGACAGTGCGGCACTCCCTCAGTACTGTCCCTCCAAAAGTACGTCTCTCCCTCAGCACTGTCCCTCCGACAGTACGTCTCCCTCAGTACTGTCCCTCCGACAGTACGTCTCCCTCAGTACTGCCCCTCCGACAGTACGTCTCCCTCAGTACTGCCCCTCCGACAGTACGTCTCCCTCAGTACTGTCCCTCCGACAGTACGTCTCCCTCAGTACTGTCCCTCCGACAGTACGTCACTCCCTCAGTACTGCCCCTCCGACAGTACGTCTCCCTCAGTACTGCCCCTCCGACAGTACGGCACTCCCTCAGTACTGTCCCTCCGACAGTACGGCACTCCCTCAGTGCTGCCCCTCCGACAGTACGGCACTCCCTCAGTACTGCCCCTCCGACAGTGCGTCTCCCTCAGTACTGCCCCTCTGACAGTACGTCTCCCTCAGTACTGCCCCTCCGACAGTACGTCTCCCTCAGTACTGCCCCTCCGACAGTACGGCACTCCCTCAGTACTGCCCCTCCGACAGTGCGTCTCCCTCAGTACTGCCCCTCCGACTGTACGTCTCCCTCAGTACTGTCCCTCCGACAGTAGGTCTCCCTCAGTACTGTCCCTCCGACATTACGTCTCCCTCAGTACTGTCCCTCCGACAGTACGTCTCCCTCAGTACTGTCCCTCCGACAGTATGTCTCCCTCAGTACTGCCCCTCCGACAGTACGTCTCCCTCAGTACTGCCCCTCCGACAGTACGTCTCCCTCAGTACTGTCCCTCCGACAGTACGTCTCCCTCAGTACTGCCCCTCCGACAGTACGTCTCCCTCAGTACTGTCCCTCCGACAGTACGTCTCCCTCAGTACTGCCCCTCCGACAGTACGTCTCCCTCAGTACTGCCCCTCCGACAGTACGTCTCCCTCAGTACTGCCCCTCCGACAGTACGTCTCTCCCTCAGTACTGCCCCTCCGACAGTACGTCTCCCTCAGTACTGCCCCTCCGACAGTACGTCTCCCTCAGTACTGTCCCTCCGACAGTACGTCTCCCTCAGTACTGCCCCTCCGACAGTACGTCTCCCTCAGTACTGCCCCTCCGACAGTACGTTTCCCTCAGTACTGCCCCTCCGACAGTACGTCTCCCTCAGTACTGTCCCTCCGACAGTACGTCTCCCTCAGTACTGTCCCTCCGACAGTGCGGCACTCCCTCAGTACTGTCCCTCCGACAGTACGTCACTCCCTCAGTACTGCCCCTCCGACAGTACGTCACTCCCTCAGTACTGTCCCTCCTACAGTACGTCTCCCTCAGTACTGCCCCTCCGACAGTACGGCACTCCCTCAGTACTGTCCCTCCGACAGTACGTCTCCCTCAGTACTGTCCCTCCGACAGTACGTCTCCCTCAGTACTGTCCCTCCGACAGTACGTCTCCCTCAGTACTGCCCCTCCGACAGTACGTCTCCCTCAGTACTGTCCCTCCGACAGTGCGTCTCCCTCAGTACTGCCCCTCCGACAGTACGTCTCCCTCAGTACTGCCCCTCCGACAGTACGTCTCCCTCAGTACTGTCCCTCCGACAGTACGTCTCCTTCAGTACTGTCCCTCCGACGGTACGTCTCCCTCAGTACTCTCCCTCCGACAGTACGTCTCCCTCAGTACTGCCCCTCCGACAGTACGTCTCCCTCAGTACTGTCCCTCCGACGGTACGTCTCCCTCAGTACTGCCCCTCCGACAGTACGTCTCCCTCAGTACTGCCCCTCCGACAGTACGTCTCCCTCAGTACTGTCCCTCCGACGGTACGTCTCCCTCAGTACTGCCCCTCCGACAGTACGTCTCCCTCAGTACTGCCCCTCCGACAGTACGTCTCCCTCAGTACTGCCCCTCCGACAGTACGTCTCCCTCAGTACTGCCCCTCCGACAGTGCGGCACTCCCTCAGTACTGTCCCTCCAAAAGTACGTCTCTCCCTCAGCACTGTCCCTCCGACAGTACGTCTCCCTCAGTACTGCCCCTCCGACAGTACGTCTCCCTCAGTACTGCCCCTCCGACAGTACGTCTCCCTCAGTACTGCCCCTCCGACAGTACGTCTCCCTCAGTACTGCCCCTCCGAAAGTGCGTCTCCCTCATTACTGCCCCTCCGACAGTACGTCTCCCTCAGTACTGTCCCTCCGACAGTACGTCTCCCTCAGTACTGTCCCTCCGACAGTACGTCTCCCTCAGTACTGTCCCTCCGACAGTACGTCTCCCTCAGTACTGCCCCTCCGACAGTACGTCTCCCTCAGTACTGTCCCTCCGACAGTACGTCACTCCCTCAGTACTGCCCCTCCGACAGTACGGCACTCCCTCAGTACTGTCCCTCCGACAGTACGTCACTCCCTCAGTACTGCCCCTCCGACAGTACGGCACTCCCTCAGTACTGCCCCTCCGACAGTACGTCTCCCTCAGTACTGCCCCTCCGACAGTACGGCACTCCCTCAGTACTGCCCCTCCGACAGTACGTCTCCCTCAGTACTGCCCCTCCGACAGTACGTCTCCCTCAGTACTGTCCCTCCGACAGTACGTCTCCCTCAGTACTGTCCCTCCGACATTACGTGTCCCTCAGTACTGTCCCTCCGACATTACGTCTCCCTCAGTACTGTCCCTCCGACAGTACGTCTCCCTCAGTACTGTCCCTCCGACATTACATCTCCCTCAGTACTGTCCCTCCGACAGTACGTTTCCCTCAGTACTGCCCCTCCGACAGTACGTCTCCCTCAGTACTGCCCCTCCGACAGTACGTCTCCCTCAGTACTGTCCCTCCGACAGTACGTCTCCCTCAGTACTGCCCCTCCGACAGTACGTCTCCCTCAGTACTGTCCCTCCGACAGTACGTCTCTCCCTCAGTACTGGCCCTCCGACAGTGCGGCACTCCCTCAGTACTGTCCCTCCGGCAGTACTGCACTCCCTCAGTACTGTCCCTCCGACAGTACGGCACTCCCTCAGTACTGTCCCTCCGACAGTACGGCACTCCCTCAGTACTGCCCCTCCGACAGTGCGGCACTCCCTCAGTACTGCCCCTCCGACAGTACGTCTCCCTCAGTACTGCCCCTCCAACAGTACGGCACTCCCTCAGTACTGTCCCTCCGGCAGTACTGCACTCCCTCAGTACTATCCCTCCGACAGTACGGCACTCCCTCAGTACTGTCCCTCCGACAGTACGGCACTCCCTCAATACTGTCCCTCCGACAGTACGGCACTCCCTCAGTACTGTCCCTCCGACAGTACGGCACTCCCTCAGTACTGCCCCTCCGACAGTACGTCTCCCTCAGTACTGTCCCTCCGACAGTACGTCTCTCTCAGTACTGCCCCTCCGACAGTATGTCTCCCTCAGTACTGCCCCTCCGACAGTACGTCTCCCTCAGTACTGCCCCTCCGACAGTACGTGTCTCTCAGTACTGTCCCTCCGACAGTACGTCTCCCTCAGTACTGCCCCTCCGACAGTACGTGTCTCTCAGTACTGTCCCTCCGACAGTACGTCTCCCTCAGTACTGCCCCTCCGACAGTACGTCTCCCTCAGTACTGTCCCTCCGACAGTACGTCTCCCTCAGTACTGCCCCTCCGACAGTACGTCTCCCTCAGTACTGTCCCTCCGACAGTACGTCTCCCTCAGTACTGCCCCTCCGACAGTACGTCTCCCTCAGTACTGCCCCTCTGACAGTACGTCTCTCTCAGTACTGCCCCTCCGACAGTATGTCTCCCTCAGTACTGCCCCTCCGACAGTACGTCTCCCTCAGTACTGCCCCTCCGACAGAACGTCTCCCTCAGTACTGTCCCTCCGACAGTACGTCTCCCTCAGTACTGCCCCTCCGACAGTACGTCTCCCTCAGTACTGCCCCTCTGACAGTACGTCTCTCTCAGTACTGCCCCTCCGACAGTACGTCTCCCTCAGTACTGCCCCTCCGACAGTACGTCTCCCTCAGTACTGTCCCTCCGACAGTACGTCTCCCTCAGTACTGTCCCTCCGACAGTACGTCTCCCTCAGTACTGCCCCTCCGACAGTACGTCTCCCTCAGTACTGCCCCTCCGACAGTACGTCTCCCTCAGTACTGCCCCTCCGACAGTACGTCTCCCTCAGTACTGCCCCTCCGACATTACGTCTCCCTCAGTACTGTCCCTCCGACAGTACGTCTCCCTCAGTACTGTCCCTCCGACAGTACGTCTCCCTCAGTACTGTCCCTCCGACAGTACGGCACTCCCTCAGTACTGTCCCTCCGACAGTACGTCTCCCTCAGTACTGCCCCTCCGACAGTACGTCTCCCTCAGTACTGTCCCTCCGACAGTACGTCTCTCTCAGTACTGCCCCTCCGACAGTACGTCACTCCCTCAGTACCTTCCCTCCGACAGTACGGCACTCCCTCAGTACTGCCCCTCCGACAGTACGTCTCTCTCAGTACTGCCCCTCCGACAGTACGTCTCCCTCAGTACTGCCCCTCCGACAGTACGTCTCCCTCAGTACTGTCCCTCCGACAGTATGTCTCCCTCAGTACTGCCCCTCCGACAGTAAGTCTCCCTCAGTACTGTCCCTCCGACAGTACGTCTCCCTCAGTACTGCCCCTCCGACAGTACGTCTCCCTCAGTACTGCCCCTCCGACAGTACGTCTCCCTCAGTACTGTCCCTCCGACAGTACGTCTCCCTCAGTACTGTCCCTCCGACAGTACGTCTCCCTCAATACTGTCCCTCCGACAGTACGTCTCCCTCAGACTGCCCCTCCGACAGTACGTCTCCCTCAGTACTGTCCCTCCGACAGTACGTCTCCCTCAGTACTGCCCCTCCGACAGTACGTCTCCCTCAGTACTGCCCCTCCGACAGTACGTCTCCCTCAGTACTGTCCCTCCGACAGTACGTCTCCCTCAGTACTGTCCCTCCGACAGTACGTCTCCCTCAGTACTGCCACTCCGACAGAACGTCTCCCTCAGTACTGCCCCTCCGACAGTACGTCTCCCTCAGTACTGTCCCTCCGACAGTACGTCTCCCTTAGTACTGTCCCTCCGACAGTACGTCACTCCCTCAGTACTGCCCCTCCAACAGTACGTCTCCCTCAGTACTGTCCCTCCGACAGTACGTCTCCCTCAGTACTGCCCCTCCGACAGTACGTCTCCCTCAGTACTGCCCCCCCGACAGTACGTCTCCCTCAGTACTGTCCCTCCGGCAGTACGTCTCCCTCAGTACTGCCCCTCCGACAGTACGTCTCCCTCAGTACTGTCCCTCCGACAGTACGTCTCCCTCAGTACTGCCCCTCCGACAGTACGTCTCCCTCAGTACTTCCCCTCCGACAGTACGTCTCCCTCAGTACTGTCCCTCCGACAGTACGTCTCCCTCAGTACTTCCCCTCCGACAGTACGTCTCCCTCAGTACTGTCCCTCCGACAGTACGTCTCCCTCAGTACTGTCCCTCCGACAGTGCTGCACTCCCTCAGTACTGCCCCTCCGACAGTACGTCTCCCTCAGTACTGTCCCTCCGACAGTACGTCTCCCTCAGTACTGTCCCTCCGACAGTGCGGCACTCCCTCAGTACTGCCCCTCCGACAGTACGTCTCCCTCAGTACTGTCCCTCCGACAGTACGTCTCCCTCAGTACTGCCCCTCCGACAGTACGTCTCCCTCAGTACAGCCCCTCCGACAGTACGTCTCCCTCAGTACTGTCCCTCCGACAGTACGTCTCCCTCAGTACTGTCCCTCCGACAGTACGTCTCCCTCAGTACTGCCCCTCCGACAGTACGTCTCCCTCAGTACTGCCACTCCGACAGTACGTCTCCCTCAGTACTGTCCCTCCGACAGTACGTCTCCCTCAGTACTGCCCCTCCGACAGTACGTCTCCCTCAGTACTGTCCCTCCGACAGTACGTCTCCCTCAGTACTGTCCCTCCGACAGTACGGCACTCCCTCAGTACTGCCCCTCCGACAGTACGTCTCCCTCAGTACTGCCCCTCCGACAGTACGTCTCCCTCAGTACTGTCCCTCCGACAGTACGTCTCCCTCAGTACTGTCCCTCCGACAGTACGTCTCCCTCAGTACTGTCCCTCCGACAGTACGTCTCCCTCAGTACTGCCCCTCCGACAGTACGTCTCCCTCAGTACAGCCCCTCCGACAGTACGTCTCCCTCAGTACTGCACCTCCGACAGTACGTCTCCCTCAGTACTGCACCTCCGACAGTACGTCTCCCTCAGTACTGCCCCTCCGACAGTACGGCACTCCCTCAGTACTGTCCCTCCGACAGTACGTCTCCCTCAGTACAGTCCCTCCGACAGTGCAGCACTCCCTCAGTACTGTCCCTCCGACAGTACGTCTCCCTCAGTACTGCCCCTCCGACAGTACGTCTCCCTCAGTACTGTCCCTCCGACAGTACGTCTCCCTCAGTACTGTCCCTCCGACAGTACGTCTCCCTCAGTACTGCCCCTCCGACAGTACGTCTCCCTCAGTACTGCCCCTCCGACAGTACGTCTCTCCCTCAGTACTGTCCCTCCGACAGTACGTCTCCCTCAGTACTGTCCCTCCGACAGTACGTCTCCCTCAGTACTGTCCCTCCGACAGTACGTCTCCCTCAGTACTGCCCCTCCGACAGTACGTCTCCCTCAGTACTGCCCCTCCGACAGTACGTCTCCCTCAGTACTGTCCCTCCGACAGTACTTCTCCCTCAGTACTGCCCCTCCGACAGTACGTCTCCCTCAGTACTGTCCCTCCGACAGTACTTCTCCCTCAGTACTGTCCCTCCGACAGTACGTCTCCCTCAGTACTGTCCCTCCGACAGTACTTCTCCCTCAGTACTGCCCCTCCGACAGTACGTCTCCCTCAGTACTGTCCCTCCGACAGTGCAGCACTCCATCAGTACTGCCCCTCCGACAGTGCGGCACTCCCTCAGTACTGCCCCTCCGACAGTGAGGCACTCCCTCAGTACTGCCCCTCCGACAGTACGTCTCCCTCAGTACTGCCCCTCCGACAGTGCGGCACTCCCTCAGTACTGCCCCTCCGACAGTGAGGCACTCCCTCAGTACTGACCCTCCGACAGTACGTCTCCCTCAGTACTGCCCCTCCGACAGTGCGGCACTCCCTCAGTACTGCCCCTCCGACAGTGAGGCACTCCCTCAGTACTGACCCTCCGACAGTACGTCTCCCTCAGTACTGCCCCTCCGACAGTACGGCATTCCCTCAGTACTGCCCCTCCGACAGTACGGCATTCCCTCAGTACTGACCCTCCGACAGTACGTCTCCCTCAGTACTGTCCCTCTGACAGTACGTCTCCCTCAGTACTGTCCCTCCGACAGTACGGCACTCCCTCAGTACTGTCCCTCCGACAGTACGTCTCCCTCAGTACTGTCCCTCCGACAGTACGGCATTCCCTCAGTACTGTCCCTCCGACAGTGCGGCACTCCCTCAGTACTGCCCCTCCGACAGTGCGGCACTCCCTCAGTACTGCCCCTCCGACAGTACGTCTCTCCCTCAGTACTGCCCCTCCGACAGTACGTCTCCCTCAGTACTGTCCCTCCGACAGTACATCTCCCTCAGTACTGCCCCACCGACAGTACGTCTCCCTCAGTACTGCCCCTCCGACAGTACGTCTCCCTCAGTACTGTCCCTCCGACAGTACGTCTCCCTCAGTACTGTCCCTCCGACAGTACCTCACTCCCTCAGTACTGCCCCTCCGACAGTACGTCTCCCTCAGTACTGTCCCTCCGACAGTACGTCTCCCTCAGTACTGTCCCTCCGACAGTACGTCTCCCTCAGTACTCTCCCTCCGACAGTACGTCTCCCTCAGTACTGTCCCTCCGACAGTACGTCTCCCTCAGTACTGCCCCTCCGACAGTACGTCTCCCTCAGTACTGCCCCTCCGACAGTACGTCTCCCTCAGTACTGTCCCTCCGACAGTACGTCTCCCTCAGTACTGTCCCTCCGACAGTACGTCTCTCACTCAGTCCTGTCCCTCCGACAGTACGTCTCTCCCTCAGTACTGTCCCTCGGACAGTACGTCTCCCTCAGTACTGTCCCTCCGACAGTACGTCTCCCTCAGTACTGTCCCTCCGACAGTGAGGCACTCCCTCAGTACTGCCCCTCCGACAGTACGTCTCCCTCAGTACTGTCCCTCCGACAGTGAGGCACTCCCTCAGTACTGCCCCTCCGACAGTGAGGCACTCCCTCAGTACTGCCCCTCCGACAGTACGTCTCCCTCAGTACTGTCCCTCCGACAGTACGTCTCCCTCAGTACTGCCCCTCCGACAGTACGTCTCCCTCAGTACTGCCCCTCCGACAGTACGTCTCCCTCAGTACTGCCCCTCCGACAGTACGTCTCCCTCAGTACTGTCCCTCCGACAGTACGTCTCCCTCAGTACTGACCCTCCGACAGTACGTCTCCCTCAGTACTGTCCCTCCGACAGTACGTCTCCCTCAGTACTGTCCCTCCGACAGTACGTCTCCCTCAGTACTGCCCCTCCGACAGTACGTCTCCCTCAGTACTGCCCCTCCGACAGTACGTCTCCCTCAGTACTGTCCCTCCGACAGTACGTCTCCCTCAGTACTGACCCTCCGACAGTACGTCTCCCTCAGTACTGTCCCTCCGACAGTACGTCTCCCTCAGTACTGTCCCTCCGACAGTACGTCTCCCTCAGTACTGCCCCTCCGACAGTACGTCTCCCTCAGTACTGCCCCTCCGACAGTACGTCTCCCTCAGTACTGTCCCTCCGACAGTGCGGCACTCCCTCAGTACTGCCCCTCCGACAGTACGGCACTCCCTCAGTACTGCCCCTCCGACAGTACGTCTCCCTCAGTACTGCCCCTCCAACAGTGCGGCACTCCCTCAGTACTGCCCCTCCGACAGTGCGGCACTCCCTCAGTACTGCCCCTCCGACAGTACGGCACTCCCTCAGTACTGCCCCTCCGACAGTACGTCTCCCTCAGTACTGTCCCTCCAACAGTACGTCTCTCCCTCAGTACTGCCCCTTCGACAGTACGTCTCCCTCAGTACTGTCCCTCCGACAGTACGTCTCCCTCAGTACTGCCCCTCCGACAGTACGTCTCCCTCAGTACTGCCCCTCCGACAGTACGTCTCCCTCAGTACTGCCCCTCCGACAGTACGTCTCCCTCAGTACTGCCCCTCCGACAGTACGTCTCCCTCAGTACTGCCCCTCCGACAGTACGTCTCCCTCAGTACTGCCCCTTCGACAGTGCGGCACTCCCTCAGTACTGTCCCTCCGACAGTACGTCTCCCTCAGTACTGTCCCTCCGACAGTACGTCTCCCTCAGTACTGTCCCTCCGACAGTACGTCTCCCTCAGTACTGTCCCTCCGACAGTATGTCTCCCTCAGTACTGCCCCTCCGACAGTATGTCTCCCTCAGTACTGTCCCTCCGACAGTATGTCTCCCTCAGTACTGTCCCTCCGACAGTACGTCTCCCTCAGTACTGTCCCTCCGAGAGTACGTCTCCTTCAGTACTGCCCCTCCGACAGTACGTCTCCCTCAGCACTGTCCCTCAGACAGTACGTCTCTCCCTCAGTACTGCCCCTCCGACAGTACGTCTCCCTCAGTACTGCCCCTCCGACAGTACGGTACTCCCTCAGTACTGCCCCTCCGACAGTACGTCTCTCCCTCAGTACTGCCCCTCCGACAGTACGTCTCCCTCAGTACTGTCCCTCCGACAGTACGTCTCCCTCAGTACTGCCCCTCCGACAGTGCAGCACTCCCTCAATACTGCCCCTCCGACAGTACGTCTCCCTCAGTATTGTCCCTCCGACAGTACGTCTCCCTCAGTACTGCCCCTCCGACGGTACGTCTCCCTCAGTACTGTCCCTCCGACAGTACGTCTCCCTCAGTACTGTCCCTCCGACAGTGCGGCAATCCCTCAGTACTGTCCCTCCGACAGTACGTCTCCCTCAGTACTGTCCCTCCGACAGTACGGCACTCCCTCAGTACTGCCCCTCCGACAGAACGTCTCCCTCAGTACTGTCCCTCCGACAGTACGTCTCCCTCAGTACTGTCCTTCCGACAGTACGGCACTCCCTCAGTACTGTCCCTCCGACAGTACGTCTCCCTCAGTACTGTCCCTCCGACAGTACGGCACTCCCTCAGTACTGTCCCTCCGACAGAACGTCTCCCTCAGTACTGTCCCTCCGACAGTACGTCTCCCTCAGTACTGTCCCTCCGACAGTACGGCACTCCCTCAGTACTGTCCCTCCGACAGTACGTCTCCCTCAGTACTGTCCCTCCGACAGTACGTCTCTCTCAGTACTGTCCCTCCGACAGTACGTCTCCCTCAGTACTGCCCCTCCGACAGTACGTCTCCCTCAGTACTGTCCCTCCGACAGTACGTCTCCCTCAGCACTGCCCCTCCGACAGTGCGGCACTCCCTCAGTACTGCCCCTCCGACAGTACGTCTCCCTCAGTACTGCCCCTCCGACAGTACGTCTCCCTCAGTACTGCCCCTCCGACAGTACGTCTCCCTCAGTACTGTCCCTCCGACAGTACGGCACTCCCTCAGTACTGTCCCTCCGACAGTACGTCTCCCTCAGTACTGTCCCTCCGACAGTACGTCTCCCTCAGTACTGTCCCTCCGACAGTACGTCTCCCTCAGTACTGTCCCTCCGACAGTACGTCTCCCTCAGTACTGCCCCTCCGACAGTACGTCTCTCTCAGTACTGCCCCTCCGACAGTACGTCTCCCTCAGTACTGTCCCTCCCTCCGACAGTACGTCTCCCTCAGTACTGTCCCTCCGACAGTACGTCTCCCTCAGTACTGTCCCTCCGACAGTACGTCTCCCTCAGTACTGCCCCTCCGACAGTACGTCTCTCTCAGTACTGCCCCTCCGACAGTACGTCTCCCTCAGTACTGTCCCTCCGACAGTACGTCTCTCTCAGTACTGTCCTTCCGACAGTACGTCTCCCTCAGTACTGCCCCTCCGACAGTACGTCTCTCTCAGTACTGTCCTTCCGACAGTACGTCTCCCTCAGTACTGCCCCTCCGACAGTACGTCTCCCTCAGTACTGTCCCTCCGACAGTACGTCTCTCTCAGTACTGTCCTTCCGACAGTACGTCTCCCTCAGTACTGCCCCTCCGACAGTACGTCTCCCTCAGTACTGTCCCTCCGACAGTACGTCTCCCTCAGTACTGTCCCTCCGACAGTACGGCACTCCCTCAGTACTGTCCCTCCGACAGAACGTCTCCCTCAGTACTGTCCCTCCGACAGTACGTCTCCCTCAGTACTGTCCCTCCGACAGTACGGCACTCCCTCAGTACTGTCCCTCCGACAGTACGTCTCCCTCAGTACTGCCCCTCCGACAGTACGTCTCCCTCAGTACTGCCCCTTCGACAGTACGTCTCCCTCAGTACTGCCCCTCCGTCAGTACGTCTCCCTCAGTACTGTCCCTCCGACAGTACGTCTCTCCCTCAGTACTGCCCCTCCGACAGTACGTCTCCCTCAGTACTGCCCCTCCGACAGTACGGTACTCCCTCAGTACTGCCCCTCCGACAGTACGTCTCCCTCAGTACTGTCCCTCCGACAGTACGGTACTCCCTCAGTACTGCCCCTCCGACAGTACGTCTCCCTCAGTACTGCCCCTCGGTCAGTACGTCTCCCTCAGTACTGTCCCTCCGACAGTACGTCTCCCTCAGTACTGTCCCTCCGACAGTACGTCTCCCTCAGTACTGTCCCTCCGACAGTACGGCACTCCCTCAGTACTGTCCCTCCGACAGTACGGTACTCCCTCAGTACTGTCCCTCCGACAGTACGTCTCCCTCAGTACTGTCCCTCCGACAGTACGTCTCCCTCAGTACTGCCCCTCCGACAGTACGTCTCTCCCTCAGTACTGCCCCTCCGACAGTACGGTACTCCCTCAGTACTGTCCCTCCGACAGTACGTCTCCCTCAGTACTGTCCCTCCGACAGTACGTCTCCCTCAGTACTGTCCCTCCGACAGTACGTCTCTCCCTCAGTACTGTCCCTCCGACAGTACGTCTCCCTCAGTACTGTCCCTCCGACAGTACGGCACTCACTCAGTACTGCCCCTCCGACAGTACGTCACTCCCTCAGTACTGTCCCTCCGACAGTACGGCACTCACTCAGTACTGCCCCTCCGACAGTACGTTTCCCTCAGTACTGCCCCTCCGACAGTACGTCTCCCTCAGTACTGTCCCTCCGACAGTACGTCTCCCTCAGTACTGTCCCTCCGACAGTACGTCTCCCTCAGTACTGTCCCTCCGACAGTACGTCTCCCTCAGTACTGCCCCTCCGACAGTACGTCTCCCTCAGTACTGCCCCTCCGACAGTACGTCTCTCCCTCAGTACTGTCCCTCCGACAGTACGTCTCCCTCAGTACTGTCCCTCCGACAGTACGTCTCCCTCAGTACTGTCCCTCCGACAGTACGTCTCCCTCAGTACTGTCCCTCCGACAGTACTTCTCCCTCAGTACTGCCCCTCCGACAGTACGTCTCCCTCAGTACTGTCCCTCCGACAGTGCAGCACTCCATCAGTACTGCCCCTCCGACAGTGCGGCACTCCCTCAGTACTGCCCCTCCGACAGTGAGGCACTCCCTCAGTACTGCCCCTCCGACAGTACGTCTCCCTCAGTACTGCCCCTCCGACAGTGCGGCACTCCCTCAGTACTGCCCCTCCGACAGTGAGGCACTCCCTCAGTACTGACCCTCCGACAGTACGTCTCCCTCAGTACTGCCCCTCCGACAGTGCGGCACTCCCTCAGTACTGCCCCTCCGACAGTGAGGCACTCCCTCAGTACTGACCCTCCGACAGTACGTCTCCCTCAGTACTGCCCCTCCGACAGTACGGCATTCCCTCAGTACTGTCCCTCCGACAGTACGGCATTCCCTCAGTACTGTCCCTCCGACAGTGCGGCACTCCCTCAGTACTGCCCCTCCGACAGTGCGGCACTCCCTCAGTACTGCCCCTCCGACAGTACGTCTCTCCCTCAGTACTGCCCCTCCGACAGTACGTCTCCCTCAGTACTGTCCCTCCGACAGTACATCTCCCTCAGTACTGCCCCACCGACAGTACGTCTCCCTCAGTACTGCCCCTCCGACAGTACGTCTCCCTCAGTACTGTCCCTCCGACAGTACGTCTCCCTCAGTACTGTCCCTCCGACAGTACGTCTCCCTCAGTACTGTCCCTCCGACAGTACGTCTCCCTCAGTACTGTCCCTCCGACAGTACGTCTCCCTCAGTACTGTCCCTCCGACAGTACGTCTCTCACTCAGTCCTGTCCCTCCGACAGTACGTCTCTCCCTCAGTACTGTCCCTCGGACAGTACGTCTCCCTCAGTACTGTCCCTCCGACAGTACGTCTCCCTCAGTACTGTCCCTCCGACAGTGAGGCACTCCCTCAGTACTGCCCCTCCGACAGTACGTCTCCCTCAGTACTGTCCCTCCGACAGTGAGGCACTCCCTCAGTACTGCCCCTCCGACAGTGAGGCACTCCCTCAGTACTGCCCCTCCGACAGTACGTCTCCCTCAGTACTGTCCCTCCGACAGTACGTCTCCCTCAGTACTGCCCCTCCGACAGTACGTCTCCCTCAGTACTGCCCCTCCGACAGTACGTCTCCCTCAGTACTGCCCCTCCGACAGTACGTCTCCCTCAGTACTGTCCCTCCGACAGTACGTCTCCCTCAGTACTGACCCTCCG